>NC_036244.1:166200-181583 GCF_002742605.1 Olea europaea var. sylvestris | reverse complement strand
ATTTCTCTTTAGCTTGGGAATGTATCTGATCTTGTTCAGAGTCAGTACATTTCCATTTTCTAGTCTTAAATCAACTTTGCCAACTCCTTTGATTTTACAAGTAACATCATTTCCCAATATTACTTGACCTTCATTAATTTCAGAAAAATCAGTAAAGTATTCCTTACAGGGTGTCATGTGGAATGTACACCTCGAGTCAAGAATTCATTCATCCTTGATTAAAGATTGACAAGCCACATAGACTTGTCCATTTAAGCCTCCAGCTTCTTCATAAGCAATATTAGCTCCACCTTCAATTTTATTGATGTTTTTCAGTTCATCAATCCTTTTAACACAATCTTTGATGAAGTGACCCATTTTTTCCACAAATGTAGCATTTATTTCCTTTAGCCTTATTATTGTTATAATTAAACCTGGTCTTACCTTTATGAAAGTTTCCATTGTATTCTTTTGGTTTTCTAAGATTTTTATTTGGAAAGTTATTGTTGTTCTTTTTGAATTGATTATGTCTTCTGACATTATAACCAAAACCTACAGAGGAGGATTTAGTTTCACTTTGAAACTCTAGTTCTTTATTTCTTAAAGAAGCAACAATAACTTCCACAGTAATGGAAGTTCTTTCATATTCAAGAGCATTTCTTAAATCTTTATATTTTTCAGGTAAGGAAGATAATAAGGCTACTGCCTGTTGTTCACTAGAGAGTGTTCCACTGCTATTTGTGAAAACTTGAGTTAATTTGTTAAATTTGTCTAGATTTGCTTCAAGATCAAGATGTGGGTCAAACTTGAAGTTGAAGAATTGTTTCCAAAGATAACATTTATTTGGAAGTGATTTTGTTTTATAGAGGGATTCAAGTTTTGTCCATATTTCTTCAGTAGTCTCAGTCTTTCCTACTTCTCTAATGACACTATCAGACAGTGTAAGAAAATCAGACTCCATGTAGTGTCAATTTGTTCGCTTCTTTTTCTTTCTATGATTTCTTCTTCCCAAGACTCATCAAGTGCTTTTACACATTTATGTTGCATCAGAAGTGCCTTCATTTTTTTACTCCAAAGTGTAAAGTCCCCTTTTCCATTCCAAATTTCTATATCAACTTTCGTACTTGTCATTATTTTAAAAGAATTTTAACAATCTTTTGGCCAAAGCAGGTTGAGATATGCAGTGTGAGAAAAGAAATTTATATGCACAAATGTATACACAAAGTTTCAGTGTGCAGATGATTCTCACACAAATGCACAGAATATACAACACAGTGAGCAGGTAAATCAGATAACCAATAAATCATAAACAGTTATTTCCAGCAGACAAATTTCACATTTAATCTTGAAGAAGCCATTAAACCCAGTCCCCTCAGATTCGAGGGTTCTAGTATGAAACCCTAGACAAAGGTAGATCCAGGTGGGCCTCAACCAAGAACAATAGAGTTATCTGAAGAATCGAAAAAATTAGGTTTAGGGTTAAAAAACTTGTTATTAGACTCGTCTCAGGCCAATAGTGTAAAATAGTGAATACCAAGACTATTTTATTTTTCAGCAGAAAGCAGTGAGTCGAACACTTACAGGAGTAGTACCACAAAGATATAAGTCTTTGATCGTCAAGAAGAGCAACAGAAGCCAACCGAATTATGTATCAGATTAACGATGCTCTGATACCACTGTTGGTATTAACAGTCCCAATAATCCAAAGAAAATACAGAAATATAAAAGAACACGGCCCGGATGTTCACCCAAAAGGGCTACGTCACCGCGTTGAGCTTCCACCGAAGTGGTTAACGCTCTAATCCACTAGAAACCAGCAATAGAGTATCAGTACAAGGTTTACAAACTACATATCTAAAAAGATTAGCCCTCAGACCCTATTTTTCCCTCACAGATTGAACAAACGGATTACACCAAGTAATCGACCCTCACTGTTCAACCAAGAATAGATACAATCTCAACACCAAGTACATGAATTAGATCTCACTAAGAACATCTAATGATTCAGAGATTAAACCCAAAAACTAGAGGCTTTTTGAAAGAAAAATTACAGAGAGCAAAATGAAAAACTAAACCCTAGAAGCCTCTCGAAAAAATGAATGGTAAGTGAAAAGTCTAGGGCCAAGTATAGTGGAACGTCATTTGCATCCAACGGTTCAGCCGACTCCACCTGGCACCATTTCGTCCATCCAATTAAAACAAACTAGAATCGCATTTTGAGGAAACACGCCTTTGCACAAGTGGGGGCAAAAATCGGGTCAAAAAACTTGGGCTCAAGTGTTGGGTTCCATCATTAGGCCTCAAAGGTGCTAAACATTTTATTTAACAGTAATCTTAGTAATTGTGGATATGTTGTTTTTATTCTTGTTATTCTTCTTCATTTTCAATGTTTTTGATGAATTCGTTGGGGTGAAAAAGCTAGGTAATGACAACTTCCAGTTTCGCAAACAAGTTGGAACAGTAGTTTTTCTGATCTTTCTTTGAGCTGGAGTATTCTGAACTGCATGTGGTTGTATGATTTGCAAACTTAAATGTACGGGTGAGGTAGCCCCTGATCGTGCAGATGTTCTTAGGTCTCTAGCATAATCGAGCAGCTCAGCTCTCCTATTGTACCTTCTACCACGATTAGCCTAGCGGAAGTACTGCTGGGGGTGGTAATTACTCGAGGGCAACCTCGTCCTCGACATCTCTACAAAAACTACCACCAATAAAGCTCTCTCTTTGCAGCATGTTGCCTGATAAAATCAAAATTCCAAGGATATTTTTTATCAAAGTGTCAAAATAAAATTGGTAAATATTGAGGAAAAGACTCGCCATTCTGACCAACCAGGGGGAAGGAGTGGGTTGGGGGAAAAAGAAGATGGCGAAGATTATTAATAAATACAAAAGTTTTATAGGCTGGCATCGAGACAATGTCAAACATGATTCATTGTTTGGATCAAAACCGTATCCTTTTGATTTGGTTATATGTTCCATATAAGAAAATACAAAATTATATAAAAGAAAAAATTGATTTGGTTAACCATATCTATTTGTTGCATATTTGTGCGTTGACTTACAACCTTTTTTTCTCTCTCTCTCTCTCTAACTGATGTATGAGTTTTAACATCCTTTCTTCTTCATGTCTTTATTACATCTCAACTACAAATTTTCATATTACAACTGTTTACCAGTCAGGTATTGATTAATTATTAAGGTTTCTATGCTAAGATATTTGTTGCGGAATCTCGCTCCAATGATCATCAAATCGGTGTTTTTCAGGCTGAGTTTAATTTTACTTTTCTACCAAACAATCAATCCAACCGACTCTAGTCCACAACTAATATATTCACCTCAATTACTTCTTAATCTTATCCACAAAAGACAAGATAATGGTGATGATTTATAACCACGAAGGCAAGAAGAAAAACACCACAAAGGAGGCAAAGAAAGGACCACAAAGTGAAAGGAAGTCATCGGTTTTTAGCACCAAAAAGGCAAATGTTTCTTTCTCTTCCAAGGCACACGTTTTTCACTTTCAGACACAAAAAATCACACTAAAAACAGCTAGGGTTATAACCATATAAATAGGGTTAGACTAGGCTTTAATTGGACCAATAACAAAGTTAAATGGGCCAAGATTCAAAGTCGTCTAAGAGGTAATATAAATGGATCGGGTAGAGCATTTAGACTTGGTTATTGGTAATTTTTTTATTCATTGGTCAATACCTATGAAATATATATTCTCACGTTAAAATCATATCCCAAAATTTATTAAGTATTAAGACCCAACAAATCTCCACTTTGATATCCAATAAATCTGCAAGCAATCAAAATACATAGTTATTACCTGCATAATCAAGGTAGCCAATGAAATTGGAATCATAGACCTTCCCTCGTGTTTCGGACCCAATACACATATCATACTTGTTCCATGTGATCATTAAGGCTAAGGTCAAAAACACCCAAGTAGAAGCACATATTCAAAGTAATCGGTCAAGAACAAATAAACATGCAATGACGATATAAAATAGAATAATACACATAGATCTTTTGAAAAATCGCGTTCTCATTGAACAACAGATTGACATCAAGTTAATCAAACATACGGTCGAACATCTATATAACAAATGCATAAATAATCTCGCGAAAAGATCTCACCATACTTATCCTATCCCATTCCGTGTTGTTCACACCTCGAGAACACATATATCATATCATCACTCACCATGCTCACTAGATTGATCATTCAACTTATGTCTAACTGGTAAGCCATAACAAATCCTAAGTTCACTGGATAATCTTCTATTACCACATCACTTCTCCCAATCTACGCGGATAATAAGTCTCTACCTAATAGAAGTGATAGAAGTGCCTCTTTTATGCTCCACCTGATCAGAGTCTCTTCACAGATAAAAGATTTTAGACATTTAAATAATGTTTTACTCATTTTCTTTCAAAAAAATACATTCTTAAATAGTTATTTGACATTATTTCAACCACACATTCTTCAATAAAATAGTATTACACACAAATCCAAAACTTTTTCTTATTTTTAACTACACATTTTTCATCAATATAATGTATTCTTATGAAAATAATTTGGCTCAAACAAAGGCTTAATCACCTCTTCACTCATAATCCAAATGTCACACTCCACATCCACGGTACAAACTACTAATGTACCTCTAGGCATCTATACTTCACCTTAGCAAAAGGTATACAATACATTGCTAATGCATCTCAACCCATTATGCATGCAAACAATTACACCAAGTAATAAGATTGCCTCAAATTCATACAAATGTACATATCAAACACATTGAAATGTGACATATAGTCATGCAACAGAATTAAGCAATCACACACATGCAGAAAGGATTGCACACAGATGCACATACAATAATTATGTTTACTCTCAATAAACCTCACTAGGGTCATCACTCGACCTTATAGCCACATTGACCCCACCTCTCATCTTACCCTTCTACTTATTCTTCTTCTTAGTACAATCTCTAATAAATTATCCAAACTTTCCACAGCTATAACACCATCTACCACTAGACTTGTCCCGTCCTTTACCCTTCTTTTACCATCCTCATCACTTGAGTCACTACACGAATCACTACTGTCTTGAGCTCTATCCAAATTTATTTGCTTAATCTTCATTTTACTCATCATCATATGTAACTCACCACTCATCTTATTTTCTTTTTCAGCCTTAATCTCCACCTCCTTACTCCTAATAAATATATTACAATCCCGGGTGTTAGGGTGCCCTACCATAATTAATTACATTCTTGACCATCTCTGTAGGAATCGACCATGGAATTAATCAAAATAATAGTCTTATTCGTTTCAGACACCTTCTCATCACATTTAACAACATCTCGAACAAGTTTGTTAAAAATACTCAGATTTTCATCAAGATCCTTTGAAGGATCTATTTTCAAACTGGAAAAATGTTCAAACAATTATAGCTTATTAGGAGTAGATTTAAGCAAATATAAGTTCTCCAACTTTTGCCAAATTTCTTTTGTAGAATCAAGTTCTCCAATTTTCTCAAAACTCTGTCAAATAGGTTTAAAATAATTGAAGTATAAACAAGTTCATCATATTCCTCTTTTTATGTTTTTATCAAATTTACAAGAAATTTGCCATCTATGACTTTTGAAATTTTTTGTTGAACCATAATCTCCTTCATCTTTTGTTGTCAAATTGAAAAATCTCATTTCCCATTGAAAATTCCGATTTCGAAATGTGATGACATTTTGAAGATGCAAAACAGCTAAAGTACACAAATAAATCACACAAAGTAATCCTAAAGTCGTAATATACACCGTTCTAAATTCTTAGAGTTTTATAAGACTCGCAATTTTATATTAAAGGAATGTTCAAACGGGTCAAATCCAGAAGTTCTAACAGGATATTCAATGCAACACAAAGGTATGTCAACAAAAATTCAAATTCCCACGCAATGTAGTCTCGTACAGTAACTATATGACAGTTAGAGCATAAAATCAATTACAAACTTGCGATTGAATTCAACACTTCAAGTATGGCAAATAACTCCTAAATTTCTAGCACAAGCAATGGTTATCCCTTTACAGTAATCTCAATCCTAATATCACCTCACACGATGATGTGCTAATGCTGAAATTTAAACTTGGATAAGCTAATATACTCAAGAAGACCAATCTGAGTCCACAAATTATGAAAGATGCAAATTTCACACTTTTGGACCACCACTATTCGTCCTAAAATCTCCAACAATCGTGGGAATCAATCAACCACAATTGACTCCTGGACGCACGAAGAACAAATCTATCCAAATTCCACTATACCTAAAATAGAAAATTAATAACACCAAAATGTAAGAAATGATGTTAGGAACAAACTGTCTAAGAGACTTCCACATTTAGATGCCTCACGCACCCTCACAAGCTGCCAACTCTCTCTGCACGTGGGCCTCACATGCCGTCACCACTCATGATATGCCTGATCATCGAACCGTCTCTGCCTGCAAGTCACACCAACAGTCTCCATTTTACCAAAAGCCTTCTAGATTGGCTGAAAATCGCAAAAATAAATGCTCTTTTTTGGCAGTTTTCTGGACTTTTTTTATCTGATTTCTGTTTCGTTTCAACCAGATTTCTAGACAAATTTTTGGTCTTTTTTCAATCCTAATCTAACCACCTTGAAGCTCTAATACCAAGTATCACGATTTCTTGCTCCAAAGATCATCAAATCGATGCTTTTTGAGTTCAGTCTAACGTTATCTTTCTTTACCAATCCAACCGGCTTCAATCCATAACCAATATATTCATCTCGATTGCTTCTTAATCTCACCCACAAAGGACAAGATACCGATAATGATTTGTAGCCGCGAAGGCGAGAAGGAAAACACCACAAATAAGGCAAGGAATGGATCACAAAGTGAAAATAAGTCACCAATTTTTAGCACCACAAAGGCAATCATTTCTTTCTTTTCCAAGGTACACGTTTTTCACTTTCATACACACAAAATCACACTCAAAATGGCTAGGGTTAGTAGATTAGGCTTTTAATTGGACCAATAACAAAGATAAATGGACCAAGATTCAAAGTCATCTAAGAAGTAATATAAATGGGTCGGGTAAAGCCTTTGGACTCGGTTGTTGGTAATTATTTCATTCATCGACCAAGGCCTATGAAATATATATTTCTATATTAATATCATTGTCCTGGATTTTATTGGGTATCAAAACCAAACAATATTGATTACTTTGGACAAGAATTAATTTCCTCCTATAATTGAGAATTAATATCATCTATAAACACAAGTTATGAATCCCTCAATGGAATACAAATATTTGAACACATTTCGGGTGTCTAGTATCATAATTTTGCAGATTTGGTTGCTATCTCTCTACTCTGCTGGTTCAAAACTCTTACATAGATATCCTAAAAAACTTGGCTAGATTATAGACCATTATGAGGTTCTCAATATACAAAACAAAGACAAGATGCTAAGTAAAAATGAACCAAACCCTTTCGTAGGTAAGATTTGCATTAGAAGAGTGAGAATGGCTTTGGGGTTGCTTGGAAGGACCTTCTTTGAAAGTAGATCCTTCACAAGAAAAGAGTTTGAATGAAATTTAACAAAGTCGAGAATATTATCTATGTCTTCATAGTTCAGTGATGTTAATAAGCAAGCCTTTAATGTGTAGAACATGGTTTATATGAAGAGATATATATGGAGATGAGGGGGGTATAAAGATGTTACTAATATGATAAATGTTACTCTCTTGCCATTGCCTAGGTACCAATACCTGCCCATTTCACAATAGGATGCTCAATTGTCCATGTTTCAAGCATAGTACTCCCATATTATGTCAATTACTCTTTAATTGACACATGTAGTATTTGTTCATCTCTCTAAAGAGAAATTTACTGGTCATGAACCACCCAATATCCCCTTCCAGCTCAAGATTATGATTGTGTTATGTGTTACAATCGAATTATAACCGATACCAAATTATTGTTACCTATTTAACAGAGATGACTCTCTACCACTCGTTTTAACAATTTAAACCACTCCTTTGGGGTGGCTATGTAATTGCCCAACCACCAACAAAACTATCATTTCGGATTCAAAAACCAACATTCTCCCCTCGGATGATCAAAGAAACACCAAAAAGATATTTTGTTGCAAAACGGTTATTGTTAGTGAAATGGGTCAACTTTGGGCCCAAATTTCAGTGGGACCCGTACTTTAATTTTAACGGGATATTTTGCCTCTACTCTACCACCAATTGTGCAATCAAAATCACTACTATTACAGGAAGATCGGCCAGCAATCCTCTCAAAAGAAGATGAAGTTTGGAATTAGGCAAGCCCTTCAAGTTCCCACTAGTTGGAAAATTCACACATGAGCGTCCAAAAATTGTTCGAATTCGTAGTGTTCTCCATTCTTTTAGCTGTCAATGTAAATTCCAAAGCCATATTAACGGGAAGCATATTATTGTGCATTTTGAAAAAGAAGGTGCTTTCACTAGATTGTGCTCAAATCTGCAACCTATACTGATTCTTTCCCATTGAGGGTATTCATGGTAAACCAGATATTGAATCCCCATTTCCTCCTATTTAAATTAATCTAATGTACTTTTCATGTTGGTGGACTAATTCTCATAGTTTGTTTCACGACATTAAAATTTTCACTTGTTGAAGGTGAGGTCTAGCCCTTCTAAGTTGTTTTCTGCTCTTGAAAGTCATCTGATCCAAAATATATAAAGAAAAGAAGAAACAAACAATCAATTAACATTTGCCAGGCAGTTACAATTGGTGTGTTTTCAAACACCTACACGAGCATCTGGTTAGAAACTTAAACATGATTACGACGACCATTGTTTCTTAGTCTCCAAATACTGGAGAAATGCATTAATAAAGACACAATAATCTAAAACACCATCTCATTCTTTACTGTCCTTGAACCGCCTTCTGACATCCTCGAAGCTCCAATCTCTTCTCATCCCACTGCTCCTCGCCAGCCTCTGCATGGGTCCCCTCCCGTTCGTGGCATTGTTCGCAGGACCGAGTTTGGACCCATTTCTTATTTTCTCATAACTGGAGCTTGGTTCCAAATTCCCTGACCAGGTTCCCCAAACACAGGCTGAAATTTGGTTTCTCCAAATATAATCTTTTACAATGTTCTTTGTTCATGTCTGTTCTTTGGCAGTTGAGACTTGCGGTGTAATTTTTGAAGGCTAGAATTGGGTTTAAGAGCAACTTTGCCTGCAAGGAGACTGTTTTGTTCCTTAATGTTAACCTTTATTTGTACAAATCCGACGTCGAAGGTCGACCAGGATCAAATGAAAAACTAGTCAATTAAGTAAAATAATTTGGACCAACAAGTCATTGGTGTAGATGACAAATTACTATTTACTAATTCTTTCTTGGAAATGAACTGAAAAACGGGTAATTAGAACTTAGAAGGTATAACAAGCTCGACACATCAACATAGTAGGACCACAATTTAATTATTTCATCTGAAAATTAATTGATATCCAATAAGGGATGACTACACGTTTAGATATTTATAGAAGTTGATATAATGTGTGATTAAAAAGTTGTGGGACGCATAAAATATGTAATTAAAATTAATTATTGATTTTGATTTAGATTAAAATCTAAATGTGTATCCTTATCAAACAAGGGCTCAATGTCAGCATATCATAACTCCTATCAAATGGACCATAATTACATTTATTTAATTGAATTTGTAATTTAATATCATGGTGCTATCTAAACTAATGTCAAATACCAGTAATGCTAAAGAACATTACTCAATTAAAAAATGTTGCCTAAAAGTATAACAAACCATCAAAGGTGGGTCATTTGAATAATTAATTATAATTAATTCATTGATAAACAAATTTTTGCCTTGTTTGAGCCTCATTAATTTGAAAAAATACATTATTAAATAGTGATTTGATATCATTTCAACCACACATTTTTCAATAAAATAATACTATACGCAAATCTAAAATTTTTTCTTATTTTTTAACCACACATTCTCCATCAATCTACTATTTCAAAATACATTTTTCAAAAATAATGTGGCTCAAACATACATTTATATTCAAATGTATGTGAAGTCTAGATTTCCATTTCACAAGAGCAGATGGTGTCCAATTCTTAGTAAACAAATAACAGTTCTTATTAATCTTGTTCGTGATAGTAATAACAATAACAATAACAATAATAACATTTGAATTTTTTTTAAAAAGACCGACACAAATGCAGTCAAGTTACCGTAGCAGAATGATCGATCAACTACAATGTAACTCGAATTCGGACAATCCAAATTCCTGTTTACACATCTGCTTAAGATATTCCGAGTCATCTAATTTCCTATTTCAGATGTGCCATCATCTTCTACTGCCAAGTATCTCAAATTTCATTGTGCTGTGTCTAGAGTTGGAAGTTCCCTTCTTTTTTATGTTGAAATTTATTTGTAATCATGCCAAGAATCAAGAATCACCAAACAATGAATTAATAGAAATGAATTCATACATGCAGAAGTCATTGTTGATATGAATGATAGTTGTACTAGCGGCTAAGATCTTCCCCTCCTTACTCCTTACAAAATATTAGCTATCAATAGGGCAAGCCAAAAACATATGGAGAGGAGAGGGGATCTAGCCTTTATATAGGAAATAATTGAGCCGTCCCATTACGATTAGAATTCTAATTAGGGTTTATTTTCGGCCCACATACTTTAAATTACCACATCAAATTAATTACAACCCGTAAGGTGTAGAAGGCACAATTGATCACTTAATAAATTTGGCTCAAACACAAATATCATTATGAGCCATACATCTAACCCGTAAAATTTGCAATCGAATGTGAAGCCCAATATGGAACTATTAATTATTCCAACATTCTCCTACTTGAGCAAACATTTGATTACTATAACAAAGTTTTAACACTCGGGTTAGATTACATAGGTGGCCACAAAAGTATAGCTCCAATGATGACACCTTACGCAATATGATCCAATCCAACAAGAATATTAACACCGAACATGGAAGTCATTACACCAATTAACCAATGTAAGATCATCCCACAGCGACAAATGTCAACATCCTTATCGACATGGATCCCCATCCTCCAACTAATGTGTTAGTATGCGGTATGAACTTAGCAACCAGATGTGATCAAAACTATGCTAATTCATATCGGTCCTCATAATGCTTCTGATCAAAATGAAGCCACATGTCTCCAAAAGAGACTCATCTTATGTCTTTACATGTCATATCTCAAGATCACAATAATATTATAATAAAAGATATAAGTCAAATGCATGGTCAAAATAATCCATGGATAGGGGAAAATATTTTATTGTCAGAAGGGACTGTACCCGAAAAACCTATGGGTTGCCTACGTACCCTGTAAAGGGATCAAACTCAAAACGTAGTTCTTTACATAAATAACTCACACTAACCAAAAATATCAAATGTTTCCACAATACCCATATTAGTAACATGTGTCTTAAAGACTTTTGGAGTGAGTCCCTTAGTCAAGGGATCTGCAGCCATCGCCTCTGTATTGATATGCTCTATTTTCTTCTGCCCTTCTTTGACTCTGTCTCTAACAAAAAAATATTTGATGTCAATATGTTTTGATCCACCAGAACTTTTATTATTCTTTGAAAAGAATACTACTGCACTGTTATCACAGTAGATAGTGATCGGTCTTGAGATGGAATCAACAACTTTCTTAACCAAATGGCTTGGACTGTAACCCCATACATGCCACAAATTCAGCTTGCATAGTAGAAGATGTCATTAGAGTCTGTTTAGCACTTTTCCAAGAAATGGCACCATCGGCTAATGTAAAAATTCAACCTGAGGTTGATTTCAAATCATTTTGATATCCAGCAAAATCAGAATCTGAATATCCTACCACCTCAAGATGATTTGTACGCTAAAATGTAAGCATATAACCTTCAGTTTTCTTCAAATATCTCATAACTTTCTTAACTGCTTTCCAATGCTCTTGTCCTGGATTAGACTGAAATCTGCTAAGGACACTTACTGCATAAGCTATATCCGGTCTAGTGCAAACTTGAGCATACATCAAGCTCCCCACAGGACTATCATATGGAATCATCTTCGTAGATTCCCTTTCTAGCTCATTTCTTGGACATTGAGTTTTGTTAAATTTATCTCCTTTTATGATAGGTACATCACCAGATGCACAATTTTGCATTTAAATCTTTCTAGAACACGTCGTATATAAGCTTTCTGAGAAAGTCCCAATAAGTCACGATTTCTATCACGATATATTTCAATGCCAAGTATATAGGAAGCTTCTCCAAGATCTTTCATCTCAAAATTAGCAGACAACATTTTCTTTATCTCATGAAGCAACCCTAAGTTACTGCTAGCAAGTAGAATATCATCAACATATAGTACAAGGAAAATAAAATTTCTCCCACTAATTTTAAGATAAATGCATGGATCAATAGTATTTTCAACAAAACCAAGAGAGGTCATAACCTCATCAAATTTCAAATACCACTATCGAGATGCTTGTTTAAGTCCATATAATGATTTGTTTAACTTACATACCAAGTTCTCTTTTCATTTCACAACAAAACCTTCATGTTGTTTCATATAAATCATTTCAGAAAGATCTCCATTCAAAAATGTTGTCTTAACATCCATTTGATGAAGCTCCAAATTGTAGTGTGCCACAACAGCCATGATAATTCGAAAAGAATCTTTTGACGAAACAGGGGAGAAGGTTTCAACATAATCAATGCCCTCTCGTTGAGTGAAACCTTTTGCAACCAATCTTGCTTTCTTTCGTTAAACATTTCCTTTTGAATCTAATTTCCTTTTGAGGAACCACTTGTTATCTATAGCCTTAGTATCTGGAGGAAGTTCAACAAGATCCCAAACTTTATTCCTTTCCATGGAATTCATTTCATCTTCCATGGCAGCTATCTATTTATCTGCATGAGGACTTGTCAATACTTGGTTATAAGTTACGGATCAACAATATGCCCAATATTAAAATCGCTCTCTAATAAATATGCAATATAATCACTGGGCAATGCAAATCTTCTTTCCTTTTGTGATCTCCTAACTTGTGGCTCAGAAACCGATTCAATCGTTGTTTGAGGAATTGGAGAATATCATTATGAGCCATACATCTAACCCGTAAAATTTGCAATCGAATGTGAAGCCCAATATGGAACTATTAATTATTCCAACATTCTCCTACTTGAGCAAACATTTGATTACTATAACAAAGTTTTAACACTCGGGTTAGATTACATAGGTGGCCACAAAAGTATAGCTCCAATGACGACACCTTACGTAACATGATCCGGTCCAACAAGAATATTAACACCGAACATGGAAGTCATTACACCAATTAACCAATGTAAGATCATCCCACAGCGACAAATGTCAACATCCTTATCGACATGGATCCCCATCCTCCAACTAATGTGTTAGTATGCGGTATGAACTTAGCAACCAGATGTGATCAAAACTATGCTAATTCATATCGGTCCTCATAATGCTTCTGATCAAAATGAAGCCACATGTCTCCAAAAGAGACTCATCTTATGTCTTTACATGTCATATCTCAAGATCACAATAATATTATAATAAAAGATATAAGTCAAATGCATGGTCAAAATAATCCATGGATAGGGGAAAATATTTTATTGTCAGAAGGGACTGTACCCGAAAAACCTATGGGTTGCCTACGTACCCTGTAAAGGGATCAAACTCAAAACGTAGTTCTTTACATAAATAACTCACACTAACCAAAAATATCAAATGTTTCCACAATACCCATATTAGTAACATGTGTCTTAAAGACTTTTGGAGTGAGTCCCTTAGTCAAGGGATCTGCAGCCATCGCCTCTGTATTGATATGCTCTATTTTCTTCTGCCCTTCTTTGACTCTGTCTCTAACAAAAAAATATTTGATGTCAATATGTTTTGATCCACCAGAACTTTTATTATTCTTTGAAAAGAATACTACTGCACTGTTATCACAGTAGATAGTGATCGGTCTTGAGATGGAATCAACAACTTTCTTAACCAAATGGCTTGGACTGTAACCCCATACATGCCACAAATTCAGCTTGCATAGTAGAAGATGTCATTAGAGTCTGTTTAGCACTTTTCCAAGAAATGGCACCATCGGCTAATGTAAAAATTCAACCTGAGGTTGATTTCAAATCATGTTGATATCCAGCAAAATCAGAATCTGAATATCCTACCACCTCAAGATGATTTGTACGCTAAAATGTAAGCATATAACCTTCAGTTTTCTTCAAATATCTCATAACTTTCTTAATTGCTTTCCAATGCTCTTGTCCTGGATTAGACTGAAATCTGCTAAGGACACTTACTGCATAAGCTATATCCGGTCTAGTGCAAACTTGAGCATACATCAAGCTCCCCATAGGACTATCATATGGAATCATCTTCGTAGATTCCCTTTCTAGCTCATTTCTTGGACATTGAGTTTTGTTAAATTTATCTCCTTTTATGATAGGTACATCACCAGGTGCACAATTTTGCATTTATATCTTTCTAGAACACGTCGTATATAAGCTTTCTGAGAAAGTCCCAATAAGTCACGATTTCTATCACGATATATTTCAATGCCAAGTATATAGGAAGCTTCTCCAAGATCTTTCATCTCAAAATTAGCAGACAACATTTTCTTTATCTCATGAAGCAACCCTAAGTTACTGTTAGCAAGTAGAATATCATCAACATATAGTACAAGGAAAATAAAATTTCTCCCACTAATTTTAAGATAAATGCATGGATCAATAGTATTTTCAACAAAACCAAGAGAGGTCATAACCTCATCAAATTTCAAATACCACTGTCGAGATGCTTGTTTAAGTCCATATAATGATTTGTTTAACTTACATACCAAGTTCTCTTTTCATTTCACAACAAAACCTTCATGTTGTTTCATATAAATCATTTCAGAAAGATCTCCATTCAAAAATGTTGTCTTAACATCCATTTGATGAAGCTCCAAATTGTAGTGTGCCACAACAGCCATGATAATTCGAAAAGAATCTTTTGACGAAACAGGGGAGAAGGTTTCAACATAATCAATGCCCTCTCGTTGAGTGAAACCTTTTGCAACCAATCTTGCTTTCTTTCGTTAAACATTTCCTTTTGAATCTAATTTCCTTTTGAGGATCCACTTGTTATCTATAGCCTTAGTATCTGGAGGAAGTTCAACAAGATCCCAAACTTTATTCCTTTCCATGGAATTCATTTCATCTTCCATGGCAGCTATCTATTTATCTGCATGAGGACTTGTCAATACTTGGTTATAAGTTACGGATCAACAATATGCCCAATATTAAAATCGCTCTCTAATAAATA
>NC_036244.1:157509-164510 GCF_002742605.1 Olea europaea var. sylvestris | reverse complement strand
TATATATATATATATATATATATATATAGAGAGAGAGAGAGAGAGAGAGAGAGAGAGAGATCATTAATTGATGCAATTTCCAAAAGAGAAGAGTAGCTATTTGAATATCTAGATAGAGAAAGTGAGCGTATGCGTGTCATTGGGTTACCATGTGTGGCAGTAAAAACTTTGTAATTTTTCGGCCAAAATTGAAGAAAGAATATTAGTTTTATATACGATTTTGATCTTAGCATTAGACACTAATACCAATTGTTGAAATTTATTTGTAATCATATCAAGAATCAAGAATCACCAAACAATTAATTAATAGAAACGAATTCATACCCGCGGAAGTCATTGTTGATATGAATGATAGTTGTAATAGCGGTCAAAATTTTTCTCTCCTTGCTCCTCACAAAATATTAGCTATCAATGGGGTAAGCCAAAAACATATAGAGAGAAGAGGTGATCTAGCCTTTATATAGGAAATAATTGAGCCGTCCCATTACGACTAGAATTCTAATTAGGATTTATTTCCGGACCACATACTTTAAATTACCACATCAAATTAATTACAACCCGTAAAGTGTAAAATGTCCAATTGATCACTTAATAAATTTGGCCCAAACACAAATATCATTATGAGTCATACATTTAACCCGTAAAATTTGCAACCGAATGTGAAACCCACATATGGAATTATTAATTATTCCAACATTTTATGCCACTTAAGGTACTTTCTCTTTGGACATTTGATCCTTTAGTAAGCTTATAATAGAGTAGAAAAATTCTTTAATGGCATTTATGTTATCATAAAACGAAGTTAAATCAAACGTAAGCATACGTCATATCCTAATTTAAACACATTTTTAATGTCTATTTTCTAAAGTAGAATGTATCACGTTGGACAACATTTAAAAATAAAGGGAAAATTGCAGCAGCGGTCCCAAACCTTTCACATTTTTGCAGACTTTACCCTAACTTTCATTTTGTGTCAACCACAGTCCCAAACTTTTCAAAAATATGTGCAGGGGATCCAAATAGATAGAAACTGTCTATTTGACCTTTAGTTAACCAAGAAAATTTGACTTTAACCAATTTTGACCAAATTGGTAAGGGTAAAATGGTATATTTACAAAATTAACATTCTTTTTCAATATTATTAACAATTAAACTAAAAAAACAAAAAAGAAAGCACCCCTATCTTCATCTTCTGCCCCACCCCCAACATAATCAAAAGTCGCCAACCGACACCAGCAGACCCAGAGCCACCCAAAAACCAAAACCACCTCCACTAAATCGAACCATCACCTTCCACTTCTATTCCTTTCAAAGCCGTCGACCAATTTTGTGATCTCTTAGCAAGATCCAAGCCAAGAGCTATGGATTCACAAAGGAGACCCTCTGCACCAACATAAGAACGGTGCTATTTGGTTTCAAGGAGGGAAAAGTGCATCCCGATTATAGAAATAGCTTGATTTGCTTGGAGGCTTTCAAATAAGGAAAGTGCATTATATTGGTCAGTACTTCAACCGAATTTTCTATGTTGCAATCGCGGTAGAGATGGTAGTGGTGGGATTCTCTAACGATAATTTCTTGTAGAATTGAATTGATTAATTTGAGATATACGTGTAATCGTCCACCAAGTCGAATGTGGGTTTGGTGGTGGCGGTCGATAGCTTTGGATTGTGTTTCTTGGATGTTGAGTGGGGTGGAGGTTAGGTTGGTTTCGTTTAGGTAGTGGTTGGTAGGCAGGGAAATGGCAGTTTGGGTGACGCAGAAGATAGGGAAATGGCGTTTGGGCGATGGTTGAAGGCCTTGGAGTGGTGGTGATTTTGGAAGGTGGCTAATTAGTTGCCGGTGTGTAGGATGTGATGGTGTCGGCGGCTATGAGAAGAAGATGAAGTTTGGGTTTGGTTAAGGTGGGGGTAGGGTATGGTCATGGTGCCGATAGCTTGGGAAGAGGAAGAAGAAGAAGAAGATTTCCATTTTTTTTTTTTTAGTTTAATTGTTCTAATTGTTAATAATATTTGAAAAAATGTAGATATACCATTTTTCCCCTTCCAAAATGGTCAAAATCTAATTTTCTTGGTCAACTAATGGTCAATTTGACAGTTTCTATCCATTTGGACTCCTGGTGCATATTTTTGAAAGGTTTGGGACTGTGGATGACACAAAATGAAGGTTAGAATAAAGTCTGCAAAAATGTGATAGGTTTGGATCTCTACTACAATTTTCCTAAAAAATAAATTAGTTAAACATTTTGTACATCGAAGTTGAATCGTGCCTAATACTACATACATGTTTTCATTGACATCTACAAATATACTTAACAAGGTAAAATAAGAACCAATTCCCATCATAAATTCTGAAGCAATTAATTTCTATGTTCAGTTTCATTCATAAATGTCTTCCATCAAAAAGACAGATGCGTTCAAAAATGAATTTTAACAAAAATAAAATAGCAAAAGAATAATGAGAAAACAGACAACATTCTTACTTGTTTACAAAAGGAACAATTCCTAAATAGCATCATGTGAATAATAGGTGGGACAGTCTATATATACATTTTGTAAGACTGTCTGTTCAAATTACGACATCTCAAACACCAAGTGGGTCCACCCACTTTGTTTTTCCTTCTTTTCCAATTGGCATCAAAAGTGGCATGATTTAAGTGATTCAATATCTAAAATCTCATGATTTGAATGAACAATCTTGACTCGTACCATTGAAACATTTCTTGAATAACGTCAGTCAGCCAAATCAAGACAAAATGATAAAAAAAAATGGCTCTTCCAATGGTCTAGATAAGACACGACACTGGAGATTAAGATACATAAAAAGGACAGGTTCATTGCACAATTACATGACATTGGGACAAACATTATTCATGTATCTCCTAGTGATTAAGAATTAAACCCACAAGCATCATAAACGAACAAGAATCCATTGATATGATGCAGATCTTACAAGTTAACACTTGACAGTGATTCATGCAAACAGCCAAGAAACGACAGCCATACCATGGCAAATTTTCATAAGCGTGCTCAAATAGTATTATGCTTTAGATAGGTCATTTATGTGGGGGACATTTACTCACATTTTTCTCATTCTACGGAACTATTGAAAAAATCGCACATTCATCATATACCAATTGATCTTTTAAGTATTTTGGCTTTATAATGAAGGAGCATGATTTAAGCCTGTTTGGGAGTGATTTTTTTCCCAAAAAATTGATTTTTTGACCGTTATCTCATTATTCCAGCCATCATATTTGATTTCTTCTCTCACAGGTGGACCCCACTTTTTTCCTAATGATCAAAAAATCAATTCTCAAAATCACTCTCAAACAGGCTCTTTAAACGGATCTAGGCTTGGAGTGTATTCCCCGAACTTGATTCTGATTGACATAAGATAGACTGCAAGCTTTCGGACAAAATTGTGGCACCACCATCAATTGGCATAAGAGTTAGAAATTCTAGTCATGTCAAGGCTTTTTATGTGTGGGTGTATAATGCACAAGCATGCTTGAAACAAGGGTATGTCGGCCGAAAAGACAATATAGATTCTAGAACGTGATTCTTGATTATATATGGTGCATTGAACCTTCGCTATGAGCTATAGCTTTTAATTAAAGTGATGACGATACTTTACATTGTTGAGTTAATCCATCCACCAAAAATCATGAGCAGTACCGAAAGACTCGATAGATTAAATCTTACAAACACATAGATTAGCATGTCTAATAACATAAATACGAGCCCAAAAAATTTTATTGGGTTTTACACATATGTACACAGAAGCTAGAAATTAACCACAAAACTAAAGGCAAAGGAAATATGGAAAGCTGAATTAGCCAGCCTTTCAAATTTCTACCCTCAAAGCTCTAAAAGTAGTAAAACACAAGTTCAAAATCAAATATAGTACAGATCAAGAAACCGTTATTAATTTATCGATTTCCCCCAACTTTAGATGTCAATGCAACCCTAAGCTGTTCTTTTGTGTAAAATCTGCTCCCCATATTCACTGTGGCTTGCTGGATCATCAAATCATTCACCACCGACACACTAGCGTGATGAACATCTAGGTCTAGTTCCGTAAAGGCCATCATCAGCCTTGCTGCCGGGTGGTTCTTCTTACTAGATTGAACCCGTATCATCGCATCCCAACCAATGATCTTAACTTCTACATCAACATCAACAATCTTGTTAGCGCCGGGGTTTGGCTTTTTAATGTCTTGCTCGGGTGGAGGAACTGAACCTCGAGGCTCTTTTGTCACCAACTCCTTCTTCACTGACTCCAACTGGCCCTTCAATTCCTCCTTATCAGACTCTATATTCTGAAGCTTCAATTTCAACTCATTAATATATGATATTGCATCTCCTAGAAGTGAAGCCTTGTCCATCTTGGACACGTTTGGTACAACAGCTCTAAGTGCATAAAACTTCTGGTTCAACTTCTCCCTCCTTTGCCTCTCCGCCTCCACATGATTTAGTGGCTCCTCCCTCCCGTTTGCAGGCTTCCTACCCCTTTTTCTAGGCCGTTTCTCTGGGTCGACAACTCTACTACTATCCGCCTCTTTAACCACAGATGTCTCGAGATCTGAATGATCCAATTCCCCAACACCATTACTCGTCTTTCCAGCACCCGAAGAGGACAAAATCGCACCTGAAGTAAAAGAAAGCATGCCCTCCTCGTTACTCCCCCTCGAGGTTGGGGACATCTTCTTATTCTTGTTCTTATTGCTAACATTATTGTTTTTATTATTCTCCTCCTGAATCCCAAACAAACTTCCGTTCCCACTACTCATACTCCTTTTAGTACTCTCCCCAAAATTCAAAATCTCACCTGATTCCGGCTTACAAGTAACATTCCTAAAACTATCCCCATCGAACCCATATTCGGAAAAGTTTAACTCCCGAGCCAAAAACCCTGGCGCCGGCTGCTGCTTCTGATTCTCCGTTAAGGTACTAGTACTAGGATTTTCATTCCCAAGCAAAATTTGTTTACTAGCACCACCCGAACACGAAGGGATTGAACTCCCCAGGCCATTGTTATTTATATTAGCATTGTTATTATTCAAGGAATCCTTCATTTCCACACCAGAGGACGAAGGATCGGTCAACCATAGAGCCGACGGGTCATTCTCGGGCAAGGCTGCCCAAGAGCCCGAGCGGGAGCCCGATCCCGGGGCCGGAACAGCCGAACCCATTTCCATGCCATTGAAATTAAATAGAACTCTAACCTTGTTCATGAGATCCGAACTCTGGAAAATCATCTCCGTCGAACCGAGTTCCACGACGCCGTTTGAAGAAGGTATGCAAACCATGGTCTCAAGACCGAAGATCTGAGCCTGACGAGCCCTCTCACAGTGAGAAACAGCCAGCCTATCCGCCCCAGCAATCCAGATAGGGCTCGAGCTGTATAATGCCTGGCCGGGAAGCCCGGACCCGTTCACAAAGGACTGAGCCATGGAGATGAGAAAGAACCACTCCGTATCAGTCACTTCTTCGTCAACAGCATCATCGAGGGAAGATTGTGGGTCTGAAATCAACGAATTCAACTCTCTCAGCACTTTCTTTCTGTTCTCTTGCTCCGTCGGAGACGCCGCCGTCTTGCGCTTCCCTTTATTTTCTTCGCCTTTATAGTACCCATCGCCCCAGCCCAGCAGGGACGGACCACCGTAGTCAACCACCGAAGACTGCCAGAAAATCGCGTAAGTCCAGCTCTCATGGGCACCCTCGATCAACGCCGACAGACGTTTCTGTAACGTTTCTTGATTGAAGATTTGTGCCGCTGACGCTAAGGATTTCGATTGGTCAGCAGGATTTGGATCATATGTGGCGGGCCAGAAAGAACCCAGATCGGAAGAAGATGACATAAAGGCCTCCATCATCGACGCGTTATCGTCAGTAGTTATTGTTGTCGCTGCTGTTTTTGTTGTACTGCTACTTGTCCATAGATTCATCGTATTTGGCTACTTGGGCGTCGGCAGTCTGCAACAAATCATTAGATAGACTGAACCGACAATTGAATCAAGAAACTGGCAACCCAACAACAAACTTCGTAGTTGTTGCCAAATCAGATATTAGGTTTTGGGGGAAAGAGAAAGTGGGAAATGGAGTTTCAGAGAGATGAATTAGGGGATAGGGAGCGGCTCGCTAGTGGTTGTGAGAAAAAAGAGAGGATTCGTCTTAGGTGGATGGATATGTGTTAGGTCTGCAATTTATTTGGGATGAATTTGAGCTGAATTTAGATGGGGAATAAAACAAAGTGTACAAATGTGGGTTCTACGAAGGTCCAGTCGATTTTCTACGAAGGTCCAGCCGATTTAATCGAGCCGTTTACTCCATCATTCTAAGCCGGCTTCGTATATTAATTAAACCTTGGACTTATTATACTCAATCCCAGATTGATATCAATTAAAATTTAAATTTTAGTTTACTCAAAGTCAACAATCCATTTCAATCACATATATTATAGATTTCAAAAATTTTCATCAACGCATTTCACCAATTTCTACGAAAATTTACTAAAATTTTGATTTTAATCCGCACCAAATAGGAGCTCACTCCACTAGTGATTTTTATTATGTTAGGAGCCCCTAATGTCTTTCAAATATAAATAATCGATTACCAAAGTCACCAAGTTTTTCAATTAAGTCTTTAACTACATATTTGTTTGTTAGGCTAATCTAATTAGTCATACAACATCATGCCTGGATAACTATCAAAACTAACGATAAATAGGAGTTAATTATTCGAGTAGTCAATAAATTTCTCCCTAGATTACTACTCACTCAATGAGCCAAAAAATTGCTTATCATTTACTTATCCATTAAAAGTATTACCCATTCGTCACTGGAGTAAAACTTGTTACTTTCACCTGATAGAAATTGCGACATGTTCGACAAAAATTAGACTTGATACATTGATGACGTTAATTAAATGAATGCTTATTAAACTTATCTCCAGATCACTAATCGCTCATTTAACCACAAAAAAAAAAAAAAAAAAGTTTCA
>NC_036244.1:131991-156614 GCF_002742605.1 Olea europaea var. sylvestris | reverse complement strand
AAAAAAAAAAAAATTCAAATGAAGAACTGCTGCCTTTTAAGGCAGCAGATTAGAAGACTAAAAAAAAAGAAAAAAAATAGTGGAGAAAACGAGCCTGTCCGGCTCAACCCGTAAAAAGTCCGAGCTTTCGAGCCCGCAAAAAGCTCGGCCATTTTAACGGGGACGAGCCCGAACCGAAACTTTAGGCTCGCGAGCCGATTCGACCCGATTCGTTTACATCCCTACTCATATATCTTGTAACTTTCTTTGCATATTTACCAATTTATTTTAATTTTTTATTCCATTAAATGTGTGTCCACAAATAGAGTAGGAACTCCAATGATTAGTTCATAGAATTTTGACGCGGCAGAATCAACGGAAGACAAAATGTAATATGTTCACGGCTTTGAAATAGCCGCCTACAAAAAGACGCCAATTACTCGGCGGCTGCATTTTCAAATAATCGTCACCAATTTACGTGGGTTCAGTGCCTTTATCCAACCTAGTATATTAGCATTATCTTTTATCCCACCATTTTAATAACGATAGAGAATTATATATCACTTGTTTGGTCCCATTATTTTTAAAATATTTTTCTCTCTCCTATTTTCAATTACATTTTTTAATAAAATAATATTATAATTTAAATTTAAATTTTTTCATATTTTTAATCAAATATTCATCATCAAAATATTATTTTAAAATAAATTTTTGATTAAAAAAGGGGCTCCAACTAGCTGTGGCCTTGTTTGAGCCCCATTATTTTTTCATTAAAATGAAAAATATAATCGTTACCCATCACATAAAGTCACCATATTTGACTTTTTATCTCTTGCGTGAGGTCATAACAATTATTTTTTTCATTCTCATTTTTACAGTAATGTAGCTCAAACGATGGCTCTATATATATATATATACACACACACACACACTAATAGTATTTAATTAAATTTAAATTATCAACAAATAACATAAATTAATAAAAGCCCCCGAATGATTTAAAAAAATTAATGAAATATGTGGTTAAAAAGTTGTGAATTTTATAAAATATGTAATTATAATTAATTGTTGATTTTGCCTTTTATATATATATACACACTAATAATATTTAATTAAATTTAAATTATCAACAAATAACATAAATTAATAAAAGCCCCCGAATGATTTAAAAAATTAATGAAATATGTGGTTAAAAAGTTGTGAATTTTATAAAATATGTAATTATAATTAATTGTTGATTTTGCCTTAAAATTTAATTCAATTTTTTAGTTAAAATAAAAAAGGACAATTTAGAGTGAAAGAACTGCCACATTGGTGAGTCAGCCACACCTAAGCAGGGCTCTTGGGTAAATAACACCACTTTAACTGATAGTGGTTTCCCTATTTCCATGTTCGATGAATAAGAATGCATTCTCATATTTAGTGAGACAGTAAACTCTCTATTACGTAAATTGACGTTATATCTCGTCATGAAGATGTAAAAGTGAAAGATGACAAATAAAATAAGTTTAAAAAAAAATAAAATTACGCGTTACGGTCATGAGAAGCCACCTTGACCGTTCAAATAATACTATTGTTAATAGTTTAAATTATTGTGGCACGTTTTGCTCGATGCGTGTAATGAAAAGACGTTTTACTGTCGGGCCACGTTTGTGTTCTTCAACACGTGAAAAAAGGCCACCACTTGCACATTATTAATTATCAAACAGTGTAATGAAAGTCACTCTTGTCTTTACATATTTTATATTAAATCTCTTGCTTAAAGACAGGGTATATCTGGGATTATTGAAAAATTAACGATTTCATTTTTCATCAAATTATAGGAGACAACAGGCCTAATATTTGTTTGGATGGTCGGTCCAACAACAATCATGGATACAACATAACCTTGTGTTTTCCTTTGGAATGTTTGTTTAAAATAAGAACTCTTGCCTTCCAATTTCAAATGAGAAACAAGCTAGTATTAGTAATTATGATTTTATGAATATGGGAAACTAAAGTATTTTGATTGAAGAAATTATAAATTGAAGAGGCGGAGATAATAAAGAGAGAGGGATTTGTATAATTACTCGTGGATTTGAAAACTTTGATTATAATTTGTTTTAATATTATCATCGAACTATTAAATATGTTTTATGTAAAAGCAACATTAAAGAATTTATTTACATGGTGGCCATGATATAATGCTGCTTAGATTGACGTATCACCATTGCTGAACAACATTAATTATTTTTAAAGTGCGAAATGTGTAAATGTTACGAACTTTTCACAACTCAAAACTAGAAAATTGCTTCATCTTCTATTTAACCCTAACAAGGGAAGCAAGGGGATAAAGCTATAGAGACAGATTAAAGTATGTCTGAGAGTTGTTTGTAATTTTTTTTTAATTATAAATACAAAGACTTAAATGATAAACAAATGAGTAATACTTATAATTCTCGTATAATATGTAAATAAGAAATTATTTGATCATTTATAAACTATAGCGAAAAAGTCAGACATTAGCCAACTTGCAAAATCTTTAAATATTGCATGAAATACAAGAATCTTCAAGATTTTATTGATTTTTGTATTTGTTTTGTTTTGCCTTTGGTACCACAATGAGTTGTCGCGCTCTCAGTTAAATATTGTATAATGAGACGATGTTGGATCCATTTATTTATAATTGATTTAATTTTGATGTATCCAAATATCCAATCTTAAGGGAGTTTCTTTGTATTTGTTTTTTTTAATAATGAAAAACATTTATAATACCAAAAAACGCAGTTTAATTTTTATAACAATTACTCTCATATAGAAGACTCCTTTATTATTATTCAGTTCATTTTGATTAGTAGCAAGTTAATTGCATCAAATGACACAGCAGTAATCGTGTCGGTGTCATGCATGAATATTAGTCAATTGAGTGAAAGTTTAGTGACACCTACCCCCAAGTTTCCAAGAAGTTGGGTGTGCCATCGCTTTGTTTTTCACGTGTTTTCTTTTAGTCAATTCACTTTATTTGGAAAGTCTTGTCTCCTTGTCCTCAATGCAATGTATACCCAAGAACTAAAGCACACGCAATTGTGCTTATGCACAGTTTACTTATTGATACTTGATCTTTGATTGTTTGTATATGTTCAGTGTACTTGTACATAGTTTTTTTATTAAAAATTTGTACATATCCAACACTAATTATGCTTAGTGTACAATCATGAATGACAATTTCGTTGACAACATGTAATTGAACAGTTTGAAAAACAGTTTGTTTTTGCAACCAATAATTTTTTGACAACTCATACAATGTCATGAATGGTTATACACACCTCGTCCCTGGCCAGTTATTATTATTTTATTTTTATTTATTTTTTTGTGTAAAAAAAATTGTAGAATTGAAAAAGTGATAGAATTCGTGTATGTTAAATGGATCAAACGTATACACGAATCAACTATTTTAGAGTGAGTGATACAAAGTACCGACCTGACCGAATAAGAAGGAATGAGGCATATTCTCTCCCTCTTTTTCTTCTCCACAGTAGCCCAACCCCAAATTCAACAAAGGGACACCTCTATTGGCCTAACCTAAGCTTGGACTTTCTTGCCTTGGGCCTGACCTTCTGCACTTGGTATCTTGGACTGGATTCGTTAAGTCAAAGAAAGTTACGATGCTCTAGCAATTGTATTAACAATTTCAATAAAGCTATTGGTACCTTTGCCTTTACTTGATGGTTTACACTGTGACGCGGAAAGTTTACTTTAAAAAAAAAAAAAAAAACACACACACACACACACAAAAGGCGCGAAAGGGAACAAAATGCAAGAAACAAAAAAACACAAAAGGCGCCTTTCCTCCACCATTTTCGCCTTTCCTCCGCCGTTGAAATTGGACCCTCGACTTGAAACAGTCTCTGGTGTAACAACCAAGACCCCTGACTGAAGCTTTCTCCGGTTCCGATTTGAAAGATTTAGCTGTGTCTGGAGCTTGTCATTTCCGGCTTGAAGTCACCGGCTTCATTGATTGGAGTAGATGACGGACAACGGTATTTGCCTTCTTAAATGTTCAACTAATTTTTCGAGCAAAATTTCAAGCAATTGGTAAAATGAATTAAATGTCAAACTAATATTTCGAGCAAATCAACATCTCGTGAAACTACACTTAACAGAGGGGAACTTAGGTAGGAGAAGCCTTATATGTTCAACTAATATTTCAAGCAATTGGTAAAATGAATTAAAGGTTAAACTAATATTTCGAGCAAATCAGCATCTCGTGAAACTGTAGTTAACTGAGTTAGGGAAAAGCTTAAATGTTGAACTTATTTTCACCCACTTGTCTGTAATAACGTAGAATAATTGAATGTTTCACTTAACTTGGGGAGAGCCTAAATGTTGCCTTCCATGTGTAGAGAATATGGTAGTAGCTACAATTGGTATTACTCAACATTCTTGGAGTCTTTATTTGCTAATAGTATGGATGAAATGTTTCTTTACCTGTTTGAGATGACACATTTATTGTGTATTTTGTTCCAAATTTGACGAATACGGGGAAAGAAGAACTAACCTTGCAATTGGTTTTCTTACTACAAGCAAGGAAATTTTGGAAGAGGTGGATGATGTGGTTCTATTAGAGTTCGAAAATGACAACATTTTAGACAGTGAGAAATTTTTGGATGATGGAATTGTAGGAGTAGACGGTGTGATTGTGCCTAAAGTGGAGATGAAGTTCAAAGATGAAACAAATTTGTATAATTTTTACAAAAGATATGCGTACAATGCAGAATTTTTAGATAGAAAAAAGAAATTCACAGAAGGATGATGCTAGAATTGTGAGATATGTTGTGTTTATATGTAGCCGTGAAGGGCGAAGAAGTCGTTCTACGAGAGTTTCTTTGAAATCGCAAGCTAACGTTCAGACAGGCTACAATACCAGGATGACTACATTTGTAGATGTATGTAGAATATGAAAAATTAACACAGTCAATCTTACTCTCAATCATAAAACTAGTCTTTCAAAATTCGGTTGTATCGTTGAACCGAGAGTTTAGTACACATGTTAAATGACGGCTTGAAGTGAACGATATGACAGGGATTCCGTTGCACAGAAGTTATAACTCTGCAGTTGTCGAAGAAGGGGGTATGAGAATATGACATGTGTGAAAAAAGATTGTCAAAACTACGTCGAACAATTGAGGAGGTTAAGACTTGGAGAGGGGGATGTCGTAGCAATGCAAGCCTATTTTTCGAACATGCAAGCAAGGTGTTCAAGTTTTTACTTTAGTATGGATTTAGATAAGGAGTTGCGGTTGAAGAATATATTTTGGGCAAATAGGAACAGGCAAGCATGCAAGGAGTTCAACGATGTTGTAACATTTGATACCACGTACCTAACCAATAGTACGACATGCCGTTTGCTTCGTTTGTTGAAGTTAATCATCATAGACAGTCAATACTATTTGGTTGTGGGTTGGTGTCGAATGAAAATACAGAAACATTTGTATGGCTTTTCAAGACTTGACTTCAGTGTATGAATGACCTAGCTCTTGTTGGGATTATTACCGATCAAGACAAGGCAACGCAGAATGTAATTCAAATCGTGTTCTCAAACACAAAACACAGATGTTGTTTATGGCACATATTGAAGAAATTGCCAAAGAAGTTTGTATACCACATCGATAAGGGAGACATCTTTTCTGCTATAAACATACTGGTATATGATTATCAGACTATTGATGAATATGAAAAGGATTGGAGAGCGAGGTCGACAGATATTCCTTGCATGATAATAACTGGTTGTCAGGAATATTTGCGAACAGCGATCATTCAGTACCTTACATCTTAAAAAGTAGCTTCTGGACGGGAATGTCAACAACCCAGCGTAGTGGGAATATGAATGCGTTCTTCGATAGTTATGTGCACTCGAAAACACCACTAAAATAATTTGTCGAACAATATGAGAGCATTGAGGAGTAAGTTAAAGAATGAGACAAGCAAATTTTAAATCATTCTCGCAGATGGTACCATGTGCAACGAAATTCGAGTTGGAGAAGCAATTCTAGGGAGTGATAAGACATGAAATGTCGTGATTTACATCCATTAATTCTTTCATTTTTATGACTAATTAACACCTAAATATGCTAAGTATCCTTATATTGCGATTTAGGTTGCATTTGGATGATCATGGCATAAAATAGAAGGAAAGAGTGAAAAATGACCTAAGTGAAAGAAATCAAAAGTTTAAGGACTAAAATGCAAATATCCAAAAGTTGAATCGGAAGGCGAAACGAAAGTGTGAAAGATTTTAAGATCAATTGATGGAAAACTTAAAGTGTTGGAAGAAGGAAAACAAGAAAAAGACGCCAAGAAAAGAGAAGATGAAAGCTCAGGGACCAAGTTGCAAATAATCCCTAGATGAGATGAGCTATGAGATGAAGATTCAAGAGTATTAGAGGTCAAGTGGATGAGAAAAGAAGTCAAAGGGATGAAATACAATCAAAGTATAATCACACATAATTTCCAATCGAAAAGGTTATGCACCGATTTTCAGCATCATATTGGAACCCATTTTTGACATAATAAACGATAGAATTGAAAAATGACATCTGAATAAAAGTTGTCGCCCTTTGAGTTAGTTTTCCAATATACTTTGAATTACCTCAATCGAACATCAAAAAGAAAGTTACGATCAAAATACTGAAAGCTGTCCGACGGGAAAATGGCTATTTTATTCGGTCATAGAGTTAAACCAATGCGGTCGCATTCTGACCTTCAGAGAACTTTTGGGCTACAAATCATTGTTCTATGCAACCACAAAACTTATAACTATGCGGTCGCATAATTCATTTCCGACACACAATTTTTAGTTTCGTAATTTGAATCAAATACTTATGGAAACAAACTTTGTACACCATATATAAGCCTCAAATCTCGTCCAAATCGGAGAGAACGCCTCCAACCCTATTTTTCTCTCTTTGTGCTCAAGATTTATGATGTGTAACTAATTTCTTTTGCTTGATTGAAAGAGACGGAAGCCTTGGAACAATTATGATTGTGAGATCCACCTGATTTTTATTGATTAATTCATATGCTTAGTATTAAATCTTCTTCTATAATTATTTTTATGATTGTTTTGTTTGATTCTAGAGTGCACGCTAGTTTATTAATCTCAATAATCTATAACTAAGTTGAATTTCAAAACTTAATTGTTGATTGGTTTAACTTATAAAACAATTGAGATTGATAATTTGCTGGTTGGAAATTATTAAATCTTAGAGAGAAGATTTATCTAGGTTAAATGCAAACGCTTGGTTTGTATTATCTAGTTCATTGATTTATCTAATTTGTAAAGTCATTATTAAATTAAATTCTCGCGTTTTTCTAGGATTGTTTGATGATGATGATTAATTAGATCGATTGTTTCTAATTAATCAAAACTAAGGAGAAATAGGAAAATTGTTTCAAATGAAAAAATTTATTTTTCACAATGAATGGTACAATTATAAATTGATGATTATTTGTGAATCAATGATCGGTTTTTGATTTCCAACGGTGGATGTTGACTTAGATCAAGACTTATTTTATTGTTTGTATTTAATTCGGTGATTTGTATTATTTCAAGAAAACTGAAACACCCCATTCTAGTTAATATTGTATCAAAAAGAAAATTAATCGCTCTTTATGGGATTGACCCTTACTTCCATTGCTATATTAATTTTAAGAAATATAGATTTTAATTTGGAGTGCCTACGACAGCATACACCAGGGAGTTTATACCATTTCAAAATTTCGGAAAGTTCAGGATGAATTCATTGGAAAGGTTTATTGCGACCTCATTTCTTCGTCGGAGGGTAGTGTAGGGACCATATATGAGGTATTGGAGGACATCATACTTGACAATCGAGTTAAGAAACAAATGTTTTTCTTGACATTTGAAAGATAGCGATGTAAAATTGTTTGCGGTTGCCGGTTGTTCAAGTTTCGAGGTATAATCTGCAGGCACGTGATCACTGTACTTATCCATAACAACGTCACTGCATTGTCGGATATCTATATATTACGGAGATGGAGAAGAGATGTTATTAGAGCCCATACCAAAGTTGTTGTGAATTATGATGGTTTGAGACGCACACCTGCCCAGATGAGATATGAGAAAATGTGTCAATCATTTGCTTCGCCTGGGGACATGGCTATCAGGAATGACGATCAAACCCGTGACGTACTAGAGTGGATAGAATGCAAAAAACAATCATTTAAAATGATGAGGTCGAGTTGCGTAAGTAATGATGTGTCTCAACATGTATTTCAGACAGCGTCCGATGGTGGAACGTCACAACATATCGGCCCTTAAGGTATACAGGATCCAAAGTGCTTGAAGAGAAAAGGTGCCCTAAAGAAACTTCGAAACAAAAGCTCTTTGGAAGCAACTTTTCGTAAGTCTAAGGTATTACGGTGTTCAAATAGCTTAATAACTTTTTTTCCGATGGTTATGTTTATTATGCAGTCACATCCGACTTCGGGTACGGGAGGGGGGTGAAAGGTTGGCCCAAGTAAACTGGGAGAGGTTGCATCGACTGTACACGCACATGATCAAGGTACATGTTAAACATATGTAATTATTTGAAGTCATACCTATTGAAATTATGGTTAAAACTACATAGATTATGAAGGCAGGTCAACTTGTCCAAATGATGCTTCGCGTTTTTGGTAGAAAGTTGAGCTCATACTCTCTTAGGTACATCTACTTGTTTTGGACATGCTTATATTATTGCAACTTTGATACTCATAATACACCTTAGTGTAAAGGCTGTACTCTTGTGTGATGCAGATTTTAAATCATAGTTTGCTGATGATCTTGGAGAGAACTTGATGGCTTTTGGAGTTTGGAGCACAAGTAGCTTTTGCATGTCCATAACTTATTTATGCAGTTAATGTATTAGGTTCTATGTCCTTCATATTCAGTTTATATATCAACTTTCCATGTCAAGTTTATACATCAAGGTTAGCAAGCATCTGTAATTGTATTGATCTTGTAAAGCAGCCGATTGTCTGCCATATTCAGTTAATGAAGCAGCAGTATGTTCAGTTATTCGTTTTCAATTAATTATGTCTACCATATTCAGTTATTCTTGTAAAGCAGCCTGTTGTGGTCATCAAATATTGATCAAGCAATAGCATGTTCTTCCTGCAATTCCAAATTCATCTTGCAATACTAATTTCACAATGACCACAAGAGGCTACTTTACAAGAACTAGAAACAAATTCTTCCTGCAATACTAAGTTCATAATGACCAAATTTAATAGAATGAACACCAATTTAACACCAACAACTAACACCAAACTAAACAGCACCATCAACCGAATGAACACCAAATTTAACACCAACAAATGAAGGACAAATACTAAAGTCACATTGATAGTAGTAGATGAAAATTACAGTGTCTTCCCATATACAAAAGTGAAGAACACAAATTTTGACGAAACGTGATTAATTTCCCAATTTTTGCACAATAATTGATAAATTTATTTACAAGAATTTGAAAATTTTCCATCTCCTCTCTACTGCTTTTTAATTGTCCCAGTTGCAACCCTATGTTTTCTCATTTTCAACAGTCGCAAATCTCCCATATATATGTCTGCTTCCCTTCTTTTTAATTCCTAACAGCTCATCTTTTATCTCCAGCAACTTTGCATGTATGTCTTTTCCCCAAATTAGCCGCCCATCTTCTCTCTGCATTCGTGTAGATATTTATAACCTTCACAACGGGCATCCCTTCTTAGTGGAAAGATAGTCCAGCCCAAGCATGATAAGCTGCCCATAGCGATGCTCATTGTCGATTAAGCCTTGTCACATGCTGTGGTCGATTTGCAGCTCCACAATCTAATGAGGGTTTTTGGATGTGTTTTTCAGTTCGTGGGTGGGGATTGTGCAGTGGTGGTGTTCGTGGTGGTGGTGGTGTTTGGGTGGCGATGACTTTATTGGATCCAAAGGTGGCGTTTAAAAGGAGAAGTTCCGGGCGGCGATGGAAGCCATCTTTGAACTTCAGATTCACCTCCAAGGATTTTCTGTCGTTCAAGAGGATTGGGGGAAATTAATGAAATGGAGGTTTTGTTTCGTTTTAGTGTTGGGTCGGTTCAGGTCTTGACCCAACAATTTTGGGTTTGTTTTAAAATTTTGAATTTTAAATTCCCTTCACCTGCGACATCAGCGTGTAGCCCAGCATATAAAGAAAAAGGTACCCATAGCGATTGTAAAAATTTTATTTTGTTCTATCCATTTTAAGGATATCTATCGTACCTAGTAAGATTGTTTTTCTGGATATTAAAGACTTATTTGAAAGACTTATTGGAAAGTCAAAAATTGCTTCTAAAATTAAGAAATTGATATATAGATAGTAGCTGTATATATTATTATTATTATTTTGATATAATAGATTTTATGATAGAGATTTTCTTTGAGAACCTTTGCTTAAAATGTGGGAAAAATTTTTAAGTTAATATGTAAAATTACATTATTAGGGTATACTACTATAAGTTTCCATTTTATTGCAAAAATGAAATTTTGGTGGGAAGAAAACGAATTTAAAGAAATTGGATTGACTAGAACTTGTTTTTATTGAGAATTGTCAATTAAATATGTTTGATTGATATAATTTTTACTTAAAAAAAAATTAAAATTTTGAATCTTTTGATGTTTATTTGATTTTATTTTTCATAAAAATTGTGAATTAAATGAATAAAATTTGTTATATTTGTGAATAGAATTTGTTTACATTGTTAAAAAAAGAAAAGAAAAGAAAATGGAAACTGAAAAAGTCAATTTCCACCAAAACCTTGGGAGTGGGAAGATGAATTCCATGGCCAAAATTTCATTTTCGACTGAAAATTTTCCATATCAAACGGGCCTACATGAATTTGAAAGAAATAATATTAATAAAATAATATAAAGAACCCCGTTACACGCCATTTTGTAGCGTCAAATCCCAAAAATTGAATCATCCGTGGAGGAATGGAAGGAGCTGTATCGTCGTGCATCTTCTGCCAAATCGCCCGCTCTGCCACCTCAACCACTCTTCTCCACAAGGTCAACCCCCAGTCGGCTCCTCCTTACCCACGGCGGCGCAAAGCTTTTATCGTTTCAAAATAATGAATTCTGCGCTTTTTATTTATGCAGGATGATAGGGTCGTTGCTTTTCAAGATATAAATCCATCTGCATTCAGGTCTCTGTCTAATTTTTCACATTTTCATTTGTTTTCAGTTTAAATGAGCATTCAGGGCGTTGCTGTTGATTAATTTCTTCCAAATTCGACGTTGCTGATTATAAATGACTTTTATTTGGTATTTATCATCTTTTTGTTGGATTGAATTGGCTTTTAGTTACTTATTGCAAGTTTGCATTTGCTGACTATGGAGCTAATATTGGATGGAATTAGTTGGAAATTCAATGACAAAATATAATTGAAATAGATATGATTATGCGGATTATTTAGAAACCTAAGTGCACATATTCTTTGGAGGTCCAACAATCAATTTTCGTCTGGGAAAAGGAAAAACAGAAAAGAAAAAGTAAGTAGCTTATCATGGACGCTTGTAATTTGGTTGATTAAGAATCAGTTTTGTGGCTTTAGTAAGGTTTCTATCTCCACCTTTGAATACTTATCGTACATACTCTCGACTTTGAATATTCTGGCTTGAAAACAGATTTGTTCCAAATGATTAATGAGTTCAAATGCAACCTCATCTGAAACACACACTTTTGTGCTAGTGGCATGACATAAATATGTCTTGTTGAAACGTGAAGAGTGCAGTATCTGAAAATAGTACTCATAAACTATTGATAGTGTATGGAGTTCAGCATCAATGGTGAGGGACACTCACCCTCGAGTGAATCTGCAAGAACTTTTTCATGTTTATTTCTTAGCTTTTCAAATCAAGATTGGAGACAATTTAATAGAGGGAGAGTTTGACATAAATAATTCTTTCCAACTACAAATTTCCAAAAGATGGGTTGTATAAGCACATTGCAGTGCGGATTTTGAGTTCCCTCATTTTCTAGAATTTCTCCAATCTGAGATTACAGTCTATCAGTAGTTGCAATGTAGGAAAGCAATTAGTTGGGCAAGCTTAATCAAAGACTTTTGACATGGTTTATTGTAGGGTGTACATGATGATTACTCACTCCTGTTTTGCATTTGAGAGTTTCATAACTGTGTGCTGGTAGTTATGATCTATAAGCTTGATTGCCCATAATAAGGAAATGACGATATTCATTAGTAGTTAGACTTATATGGCTGATGATTAGTATTTTCTTCTACATGTGTGACAGCCCGAATCCTTGACTATTCAAGTGTCATTAAATAAAACTCAAATTCTTTCATAAGAACTAAAATAAGAACACGAAATAATTTTTTTCTTCGATAAGTAAATAAATTGTTTTTTTATTATGTAGCTGTGAAAAATAAATAAATAAAATAATTCAAATGTAACTTCTAAATTAGAAATTTAAAGTTGTGTTTTAAACACAAAATAATTTAATAATCCCAGCGAGTTGTCATCTCCACGTTGACTGCCTTGAACCATCAATTGTCCAAAAGGAGGAAATATCATAGAGTTATATTTATAAAATCTCAATAAGTACGCTATGAATTATTATCATATATAATTTGAAAGAGCATAATAATCATAATCAACATAATGGAAACATAAGAATTTTACCGAGCATAGATGCTAAGAATTCTTATGTGTAGTACTATTAAACTCCAATTCCCTTTGCATAATCATAATCATATTGTACCATATGGAACCCATAATAATTTTCTTGAAACATAATAATAATCCAACATGGGTAGCGTACTTACAGTGAAATTTAAAAGAAAGAGTAATAGAGATTGAATAAATCTGCTTGATCCCTTTATAATTTCCACCTTGGCTATGTGCATGTATTTTATTTGGATTGAAAAATAATATTGAGTGGTAGCATGTGAATGTGAATGAGGAGCTTAAATAGGACAAGACTAGGCATACATAATTAATGAAAAATCCATGATGCTGGAAAGGCTATTAATTCTAGTATTGAAAATTGTTGTTCCTTGAAATTTGTGAAATGAGCAAGAATCTCTCTCTCATTCCTCACGTGAATACTATATTCTATATACACATGCATTCACACTACACATTACCTTATGTTTGGTCAATTATGAATATGACAAAAAGCATATTTCATGGATTTTCCATATAAGGGTTTGACCAAGCATTCATCCCTTCTTCAAAGCAAAAACATGTGGGAATTTGCATTTATACTAAGTTTATGATAGGTACCACCCAGAGTGCTGTAGACTTTAATGGAAAAAACAAGGAAATCAACTGTGAAAAGAGACTTGTATTAATGGAAAAATTCCAATTACAGAAAGAAAGAAACAGAACCGAATTAAAGATGACCGTTAGAGGTCGTATGACATCCACTCTTACTGAAATATTCTTTTTGCATGCCTATCTCTTCCCAACCCTTTTCTATTTATAGACTACTACTAACCGAATTGCCTCCTCGCTCTTTACTCCTAACAGAATTTGTTATTTGTTACTGCCCCTCCCCCCTCTTCTCTATTCTTCTAGAATAGGTATGCTTAATTGGGGGCTTATCAATTACCCCCCCCCCCCCCTTTCACCCCCCCCCCCCCAAAGGGGGACAGAGATCCAAAGACTTTTTATTAGGTAAAAAATTGTCCAGTCGTTTATTGGTTTGGAATCTTGCTGTTACTTTGTGGACCTGTTATTTCATCTGATTAATTTCGTGTCCTTATAGTCAGTCACATGCTAAATGTGGGGCAGAATCTAGTGCAAAGAGACGCACCTCACGCCAAGAGATACAGGTATTCCTTTCCAATGCACCAAAATGGAGCCATATCCTTCTTTATGCCTCCACACTTACATGTGTTTGATTTGCAGCACTCTGTGCTGATATATTCTAGACACTCTAGAAGAGCTTTAATTATTTTAACATTGGGATCCCAAGATTTAATCAGTTTTTCATTTGATGGCTATGAGATTCTATACTGAACCTTGCTATGTTCTCTATTTATAACTAAAATCTTTAAAGGGTTTATTGATTGATTTTTAGGGGCTGATATATAGCTCTGAATGAAAATAGATCAGCATTACTATCTAATTATCATAGTTTTTAGTAAATTTATTGACGTAGCACACATTCAATAAGAGCAAGATTTTGAAAGAAAGAGGAAGAGAGATGAGAAATAGAAGAAGAGATTCAATATCAAAATTTAATTATTACATTGCATAAGTTCCTTTCGGCTTGTTTGAGCCTCATTATATAAAAAAAAATGCATTCTTTTACAATATTTTGATATCATTTCAACCACACATTCTTCAATAAAATAATATTACACGTAAATCCAAAACTTTCCCTTATTTTTTAACCACATATTTTTCATCAATACACTATTCAAAAATTCATTTTTCCTCCAAAATGGGGCTCAAACAAGGGCTTTATATATGATTTAAACTAGTCTAAATAAAGTTGGAAAATACAAGAAAATTTATTAAATTAAAACCTAATTATGTTTCCTAAAATAAGTATCCAATTTGCCAATCTGGACAGTAAATAACTAATAAAATACTAAAAATCTATTAAATAAAACATTTTCTAAGCTAAGTATCGAAGTTAAAAAAATGTAAATTAAATAATATCTCTACTAGGATTCCCATAATTTCTTCTCGACTGAAAGAATTCGACTCTGACAAGATAGGTTGCAACTTCATTCTCCAACGAGACCAATTTGTTGTCCTGACCAATATTGGAACTGAACTCTTGACAACAATAAATGCGTACCTCATACCAAGGAGGGAGATCTTTGTTATTGACGACTTGAACAATAGATTGGTTTTTGGAACTGAAAAAATAAAAATGAAAAATAAAATAAAATAATAAAAAATAAATAAAAATAAATTCTAACCTCTACTTAGTAGCACTGTATTTATTTTTTATTTTTTTTTAAACATCTATTTGATCTTGAAAATTTTTGACATTCAGTTTAACTTTTCTGATTTATTAGATTCGGTTTTCATCAGCCTCCATTAAACAGTGTCAATCATCTGCACCTCCATTGTTTTGCACTTCCCTTTATCCCCAGGTGAGCCTTTGGTCTGGATTTATTCTCATTCTATCTATTCTCAAATATTTTTTTCTTTCTTTCACCTGACAAATATTCACTGTTGATCTATTTTTTTAATTATTTGAAAAGGTGGAAACGGGTAAAATACTCGTCTTTGGGACCCTTTGGAGGATTTATTGAAGCTGATAAATTGTTGGACAGGATAAAGCCTTTATATCCTCTTTGATGATCTGTTCTCCAATCAATCTGATTTCCAAATGTGAGTCTTTGCAAACCCAATTTTCTAAAATAATTTCCCCATAAAATTTGATAGAGATTGTGATTTCCATGTTGTGATTATTTATCTTCATATTGCAATGGAATAATTTCTGCAGGAAAGCCTTTCCATCCACGAATTTTTCCAAGATTTTTTGCATGACAAAATACTTTGGTGGTTCTCTTGAGGTAGTTTTTTATTCTGAGAAAAAGGCGAGTCCTTTATCCTCTCTGCTGAACCAATGTTGTGAATTCAAAATCCACTATAGAAGTACTATCCTACTTGGGTGAACAGCTAAAACTGAATTCTCTTTGTTTCTAATCTTACATTAGAAGGTGGTTGTCAGTGTGAGTGCTCAAGATCTGCGATATCTTTCTGTATAGAATTGAATTACAGTATCATAATTATATGTCTGAAAGTTTCAGTTTTTCACTCTCATTCTTGCTACTAAGCTGCTCTAAATATAACACACAGAGAGAGAGAGAGAGAGAGAGAGAGCGCATTTTTTCCTGTAATCTTTAGTTTGGGTTAAAAGTGCAACTAAACTAACTAGTTGTACTATGAAAGATTTATTGATAGTACAAACGTGCACGTAGTTGGCTCTTCCTAAATATGGCTCCTCGTCATTCTGCTATGTATTATTTATCCTATGGCTGTTCTCCACATAGCACGACTGTGCTTTATTAAACACCAATAATATCCTACACGAATATGGAGTTAACCCACCTTATCCTCCAAAACTAGAGCAGGAAATAAAATTACTTCCAATTACGCAAGTAAATAGTTTAAATCACACTTGGATTTTGAAAGTCATGCAAAATCAAGAGCCAGGAGTGGTCCCATTCAAAATTAATTTAGGAAAATTTCACCATGCGATCTCATTAGTCTATTTCGGATTAACAATAATTATCTGGTTTGTCATTTGAAGATCATGCATGTTGGCTTATTATTTAGCATTTTCGATCTCATGTTACTCAATAATATCATGAACCTAAGGCCAGGTGGGTCGTAAGATGTGGATTTCTTTTCTTAGCAGGGAAAGAAATTATGAAGGTGAAAGCTTTTTTTAGGGTGCGTTTGATTACAAAAATGAAATTTGCATGGAAAGATAATAAATTTTAGATTATTCAACTGCTTAGAACTTATTTATATAGAAATTAATAATTAAATGTATTTGATTGATTTAGTTTTTAACCTAGAAAATATTATATTTATCCATTTTTTATGGGCGGATAAATGAGAGAGAGAGAGAGTGGATAGATAGTAGCGAAAAAGAAATAGTTAATTACCTGAAAAATTAAAATCATCTCTTCCTAAAGAAAATATTTTCCTTGTTTTTTAGGAAGATATGATCATGTGATCGAAAGTTGGAAAATATTTTTCATGAAAAAATTTGTCAATCAAACATCCCAAAAGTAGGAATTTGGATGAAAAATAACATTTTTCATGAAAAATTAAGCCAATTAAACACTCATGTGTTTGATTGTAAGTATGAAATTTACGTGGAAAGAAAATAAATTCTAGACAATTAAATTGAGTAGAAATTATTTCCATGAAAATTATCAATTAAATGTGTTTGATTGATTTTATTTTTAATTTAGAAAATGTTATATTTGTTCATTTTTTTATTGATAGGTAGATGAAAGAGAAAAAGATGGTGAATAAAAAAATTTGTTCATTGTTTTCAAGAAAAATATGGGTTTGTGACCAAAAGTAAGATAATATTTTCCATGAAAAAGATTGTCAATTAAAAAGTACAAAAGTATGAATTTTGGTGGAAAATTAACGCTCTCTTAATTTGTTTACTAAAATTTGGGAAAAAATAGTTCGTTAAGAATATTTGGTAATTGTTTCTCGGTAGGTAGGTATAAGCAATGTACATATCTTCTACCAGATTTTCTTGATAAAGTTACAATCTATCCCAACATGCGTGGTTCTATTTTTCACTGGATTATGATCCACCTTTTTCCGATGCTTTATAATCATTGAACAATTTGACAGGCTGTTCTCAATTCTTCAAGCAATGCATTCAACTAAAGTTCGCTACTGCCTTGAGATGCTGTTCGAAAATTTGCCTCTTCATTTCTCCTAACGACAACAAATCGTTTCTTGGTTCTCCATGTTTCTAGTTTCTACCCACAAATCTGAGTTTTTTAAACTTTTGTCTTTGAATAATGTTCGGCTTAGCTATCGAAGTCCACTAAAAATTGTATCTTGCTCGTTTAAAAATAATATTCTTGAAATCTTAATGTTCACCTTACTTTAAGCAAATTAAATTGCTAATTTAAGCTTGAGTCGGAAATTATATGAAAACTTGAGGTTCTATACTAAAAATTCAATTTTCTTAAGAGTAGTAGTCCAAATCCTTAATCTGACGGCAAGGGTGACGGGTTTTTAGCAAGAAATATGACTTTTATTTTTCAATGACATGGGCTATTTATCTTTAGTAGCTTTTTAGGTATGTAGGGCCTATAGTTTTCAATTAATTTAAGGAAAAATATCCATATTTTTAAGATATGCTTTTAAATTTTAGAAAAAAAAAATTGTTGAATTCTTTCTAAAATCAAATGGTCACATTTTTTGACATCTGATAAAATTTCTGTGATCTATAATAAATCAGAGATTAGGATCACAATAAACACACAATTTATGATCATGGTTACATACTAATCATAAATCGCACAAGGTCATAGTCACAAAGACATTTTGTAGGTCATAATCTCGTATTTTAGTTACAAAGCATACGTTCAATAGGTCACAAAATATTTACTTGTCGTAAATTATTAAATTAATTGATTACAATTACTTAATTTCACCCCCAAACATTAAATAGGCCGAACATGGTGGACTTTCAGAATATCGAGTAGTCCAGTTTTATGGGCTTGAGTCTCAAATAAAGAGCCATTGGGTTTCATTATTTTGTGATATCAACTTTATAATTTTAGATTTTGATAAGCTCTTCAATTTAAACATAGATAAAGGGTAAATTTAACTCTCTACATTCTCTTTATTAGTCTATTTATATATTACTAGTAGTAAAAACGTACGTTGTACATCCTATATACCAGACGAATGATATGCATAATATATTCTTGAGTGCTAACAAATATTTTTGAATGTAGTTGATATTATTGATATATTGCTAAAGGGAAAACTAAAATGTATGTATATATATAGCACTTTTTATGAAATTATGTACATAATGTGAAAGGTTGAAAAAATTGAAATGTAATATTTTTAGTAGAATAACATTTCTTTGTGCACAATATTTTATGTCAACGTCTATAACTTTTCTTCTTTTTATCTTCTATTTTTAGTCTTTTTCAAGACTTTTGTTGTTTGCATTGAAATTCCACGAAAAAAATGTGAAATATAGTTGTTCATGAGATAATACATGTTCAAAATGTATATTTCAATAGTAGGCATTGTTTACTTTGCATTGTTAATGGTAATTGCTAGCATAGATCTATTGAAATTGTTTGCTCTTGAATTTGAATAGATATCTTTCATCATATGCTAGAGTTAATGGATTGCGTGGAAGGAAAACTTATTTACCAACATGTTGCCCAACGATTATTTCTGAATGGATAATATGTTATTTAAAAGCACAACAAATCATTCTTGTTCCGTTATAAAGATCGTTGGATGTGTCCAAATTTCTTAAAAGCATCACTACAATTTCTTTTCAATATTAACTTATGTGGTGAGATACTATATGGCAACAATGTATTTAGGGACTCTTCTTGATAAAATCCGATTTGTATTTAGATTCCACACAAAAGCTAAAAAATGAGAATCAAATATGAAATGAAATTACAAAAAGAAAAAAGAAAAAAAAGAAGAAAAGAACATACCTTGAAAATGAAGAGCTAAAATTATCAAATATTAAATTGAATTGACAATAAATAAAAGATGTCAAAAAATTACTGAATTCTACCACTTATACAAATAATTGGTATACTTAAATTCATAAAATTGAATTTTCATCATTTTTTCTTTTTGAATGACAATTTCAAATACATTATAAAATTATTATTTTAACGTAACTAAGTTCTTTTCTAGATCTATTTAAATATAAATATGTCAAATTAATTTTTAAAAGTAAAGTATGTATACATGTGAATATTAAAACGCAAAAATGGTGCCTAATTTATATTCGTTAAATATATCCAAAATCACAAAATATAAAAAGTGATACTCATTTAATTTGTCAAAAGTAGTGACACATTTAGTCTCTTGCTTTGGTTTGTCTAAATTCAAGTAAACATATTTGATTCATTTCGATTCAATTTGATTAGATTATGTATTATTGAAGGCATGAACCTCTTTTTCTAATAATCTTGTGAAAGTTGAGAGGAGTAATAATAAAATATATGAAAATAATTGGTAAAAATTTAAATTTAAAAGTTAGTTTTCTAAACGTGCTTTGCACATGGTATAATAACACAAAAAAATTTATAAATTAAACAAAGTTACTAAGTCAATTTTAAGATCTTCAGTGTTTAACAATGTCAATATTTTTAATAATATTTATCTATAATATAACTTTAATAAGTATCAATGATACTTACAATTTTTAGTATATAGTATAACACTATTTTAACATGACGACATTAAAATTTAAATATACACTTTTTAGTACGATAATATGACTGAAGTTTTATCGTTATAATAGACCAAAAAAAAAAAAACTTTTGAAATGCCGACAAAATAGTTAGACAAGAAATTGTGGGATGGGACGTAAAACTTTAATTATTTGATTATGCAATTAAATGATTTGCATAATTAATTTTTAACTATAGTTTGTGAAAAAAATAAGTTGGGAGGTTATCCATTCAAGAGCCTTCTTAATTAGTATTCATAATTTAGTAAAAAATAAAATAAAATAGAGTTTTCCTATAAATTAATGGTAACAATAATAAGTCATTGTAAATTTCGGGAATGGCTATAATCAATAAAATTAATAACTCAAAAATTATTAAATATTCTATAAAACTGTGTATTGAATCAAACTTGTAAGTGTTAAAAATTCTAAGAATATGATCACTTGAAATTTGAGTGAATCTAATTTTAAATTGATAATTTTATGTTTCATTCAATGTATAAGTGAAAAATATGCAAATTTTAATAAGCATCAAACTGCTTTCCAAACTAATTAAGAACTTGTACATAAATTCGTTGCAAGTGACAATGTGGCATTAAAATTTCTACTTCTTCAAAACTAATATTCACACGCTGTACAATTTTAACAATAATGAGAAAAGCATGTCCATTAATCAATGAATATCATAAAGACAAAATATACAAAATTCAAGTTGAACAAACATAGAAAATCTTTGTATTGACTTGGATAATTAGATGCACGTAAATTTCAATTAAAAAATGGAGTATTTGTAGAAAATAAATTCAAAACTAACTATCTAATATAATAAATATTCACATAATTTACACTATTGAAAAACATTCATCATAAACAAAAATATAAAACAAAAAAATTATGATTGGTTGTTGTGTTCTATAAAAAAGATTGGTCATCATTTCGATCAAAAGAGACCACATTTAGATTTCCTATCATCGTAGAAATAATATAATTTTGATCAATAAATTGATAATTAGTTACTAGCATATTATACAGCAACAATTATTAATAAGATTAGAAAGAAAATAATTTATAAACACATATTCGATTTGTGATCTATGAGTGATGGATTACGAACGGCAAATTCATAATTGAGACTTGAAGAATAAGGGAGTTCTCAGTATAATTTTTTTAGAAATGAAATACTATTTTTAATATGCATTATTAGGCTTGAAAAAATTTAATTGTGTAAGTTATTTTATTTTATTTTTATAAATTCCATTTATTTTTATTAAACTACTTAATTTAATTATGCCATTTCAAGTTAATTATATATATATATAGTAATATTGTAATCTTTTTAATTGTATGTAATAATGTTTTTTGTTAACTATGTACTAATAATTGTGTTTAGTGGAAATTAATTGACTTAATATTTAAAAGCAATAATAATTATTATTATTTATGTTATTTAGAAGAAATAAATTGAATATGAAGGATATTGTTCACTATAGATATAAAAATTTAAAAGTAAAATGTGAAATCAAATGTTTATCATCTATTCAAACAAGTTATTGAAAAATGACTTTCTGTCTCATGGTTTATCAAATTAATGTAAATTAATGGTGATTAAAGAGCTAATGAGTTGTTAGAAAAAAATTTCATCTAATACTTCTCAAGTGAATGTTAGTTAAAGAAATTTTTTTAATGATTACGTTTTATTTTCATTGGAATCTTTTAGGGATGCAAGATTCTTTTAATATATAATATTAGGTTAAAAAATATATAATTTATTATTTTTATAAATTTTATATATTAATATTAGTTGGCTCAATAGTTTATGCCATTTCATGTTAATTATATATGTAGTATTGTTATAATTTTTATTTTATTTTTACATAAGTTTTTATTGATCATATACTAATAATTATTAATAATAGCGTTTAGTGGATATTAATTGACTTAATCTTAAAAAATAAGTAATATTAATTTTAATAGTAATTGAATTTAGTTGAAATCAATTTAATTTTAAGGGTATTATTGACCATAAACATAAACATGTAAAATTAGAAATATATATTGGACATAAAGCTAAATATGTAACGATAAAATAGGAAATCAAAAGTTTCTTCTCAATCCTCACTTTTAATATATTGTAGAAAGATGTAGATGTAGATGTAGATGTAGATGTAGATAAAGATTACATTCAATATATTACAAGTTTGAATATTCTACTTTTATATTGTTTAAATTATATTTANAAAAAAACTCCATGTTTTGAAATAATTTTGTATAATTAAGTTCATGAGTTAAAGATAAATGACCATTTAATATTTATCACATGATAAATTAGCTTCTCAAGCTTTTAGTCTATTACAATACTTCTCAAGCTTTTTACTCTATTGCAATACGAGCAGGGGCGGAGCTACGATACCAGTTCAGTGTGAGCAAAATTTTTTCGACGTCAAACTTCGAGATTTTGGTCATGAATTTAATAATGATAAAAAAATAAAACAATATTCACATAGCAATACTAATACTATAAGCAATTCACATTCACATGGCAACAAGCCAACGTATTCATCAATTCACAACTTCATTCACAAAGCAATATGTACTATTTCAAAATTCCAGTGATAGAGAGTAAGGATGTGGTCGGTTTGCGTTTCCATTTTCTATTTTGAGGGACTATTTTCGAATTATAGAGAATGTGTTTGGTTTGTTATTTTCGAAAAACGGTTTTTCAAAACAAAAAACTAGAAAATGCAAAATGGTTTAAAATTTTTAGAAATTGTTTTATAACATTTATTCAATTAAATTGATTGTTTAGTAAAACATAATAATTTTAAGCTAATATATTACCAGATAATATATATTTTCAACTTGGTGAATTTACTATTTTTTCTTGCTACAAAAATAAAATAATAAATAATAAATGTTAAGAAATTGTTTTATGATATTTATTCAACTAATTTGATTATTTAGTAAAACATAATAATTTTAAGCTAATACATTACCAAATAAAATATGCTTTAAACTTTATGAATTTACTATTTTTTCTTACTACAAAAATAAAATAATAAATGTTAAGAAATTATTTTATGACATTTATTCAATTAATTTGATTATTTAGTAAAATATAATAATTTTAAAATAATATATTACCAGATAATATATAATTTAAACTTGGTGAATTTATTATTTTGAAAGTATTGCTGAGCATCCCTTAAAAAAAAAAAAAATTCGAAAATGGCATGTTTTGAGCGTTTTCCGCGTTTTTGGTTTTTTAACTGAAAATGTCCAAAACGAAAAAAGATCGTTTTGCATTTTCAGTTATAAATTTTTCCTTGTTTTCGGAAACAAGTGATCAAACGCGTTTTGGGAGTTTTCAAAAACTAAAAACAGAAAACTGCTAGAAAACGGCAAAGGGAATGCCCCCTAAGCAACTTACAGTGTAGGTAGTGACGTGCTGCTTCCAGTTCAAGCAATTGAAGAGCTGCTAGATTTATATTTAAAAAAAAAAAAACCAAATATTATTACAATTCATACAAATCAGAATAACAAAAAATAACCAAAAAAGCTTCAAAATGACAAAATCAAGGTCGATAGAATTTGGAAATTGGGGCTTCACCTTCAGACAAATCAAACCTTCTTCTTCTGTTATGCTGGCTGTCAATTGCCGCTGGAAGAATCGCCGGAGCCGCAAAGGTTACGGTGCAACGCTGCAAGCCTGCAATGGAGGTTATATCAGGACCTTACGGTTTTAATTCTTACGGAGCAAGAAGTTTGTCCCTCGGGGAGGAGGTTGAGGTTGAGGCTGAGGCTCTGAGTAGTGGCGACGCCGAAGTAGGCTGTAGATGGGTGGAGTTGCGGAGGCCAAAGGAGGTCGGAGAGCGAATGGTTGAAAAATGAAAATCGAATGGAAATTTGGAATTGATTCAATTGAATGTGAATGGCTTATATTTTGTAAATGGGTCATGGGTAATGAGAGAATCATGTTGGGCTAATGGGCTAGTGGACTTCTCGGGCAATTGGCTTGAAGGGAATTAACACTTCAAATTTTTTTTTGGGCCGTTGGGGTGGGCCCAAAAGTTCATGCTCGCATTGGACTCCACCCCTAAATACAAGTAAAGACTAAGAGCTTGTTTGGTATAGTTTAAAAACCAATTAAAATCAATTTTTTAATCTTTATTTCACTATTTCAGCTGTTATTTTTGAAATTCTTTTATCATAGGTAGGACCTATTTTATCTGTAACGATCAAAAAATCAATTATCAAAATCCTTACCAAACAAGCACTGAGAATCATTAAGAATCAAGATCTCCTCTACAAGCATAAGTTATTGGCTCATGAACCAGCTAATCCAATTCAATTCCATCTTCCAACTGGATTCCCACTTGATGACCTTACCACTAACGCATATGATTAAAACCTTTTTCTTGCTCTTTGTTAATTCCAATTGTAATCTTTACTTCTTTTCCTTCGCCCGTTATTAACAATCTGCCGCTATCCAAACATGAAGTTAAATAAATGAAAGGTCATTGAATTTTATACTTGGTTACTAATTGCTCATCCGAAAACGAAATGAATGCTCACTGATTCATTTATTTAATCATTCATCACCATGGTAATTTCCGTTTACACAATTGGCAAAAAATTCCACATGATATATGAAAAAATGATGTGTCACACGAAATCAGTTAATCACTC
>NC_036244.1:93056-125796 GCF_002742605.1 Olea europaea var. sylvestris | reverse complement strand
ATGGAAATTCAAAAAATTGACAGCAGCTATTATCCTGAGGTATGTAAAGCATCAAGGTTTTTCTGCTTCTTCCTTTTTTGAACAAAAATTATTTCTCTATTTAAATGATATACATGTAACCTTGTAAAAAGTTAGATCAAGTGTTCTACATGATAAGGTCCTAGATTCAAGTTTCGCATCCATCCATTTAAATATATTTAGGAGTTAAGCTTCGAGGGAAAAAATGAATTACTCTTATATAGGAGGGGCGTGTTGAAGATAATATTTAAATGATATACACGTGGTCTTATTTAAAAGCTTAAGCATTTAGATCAAATGGTTCTACAAAAAATTCCCCTCGATATAAATAACTATCACAATAAGAAGTTGCCACGCATTTTTCCAGGAGTGAATTGGATTATAGTACAGATGCTAGGTATTAAACTTATATTTCTTCTCTTAATTTCGATGAGTAGTAGTCATGATTAAAGTTATTATCTGTTGGTCTAATCCAATATTTACAGATCAGTATTGCTCTAATCTAATATTTACATATCAAAATGCAATTATGTTCATAAAACTAAAATTTGTTCATGACTATTGGAGAAAATAGTATTTTTGTGCTAACTATTTCTTGTCTACTTCACAATAAAAGCTATAATTTTTTGTTTATTTTTATTAGGATTTTTAGTTTCATGATTATTCTAGTTGAATACTTTTGATTATTATATCTGCAGACACTTCATCAGCTTTTTATTATTAATGCTGGATCTGCATTCAGAGTCCTTTGGAAAGCAATTAGGGCTTTTCTTGATCCACGTACATTGGCAAAAATACAAGTAAACTATATTTTCCACTGTTCTTTCTTCCCATTCGTTTTTCTTTTACTTTTCTTGTAGGCTGTAGCCCTCTCCACTCTCTACATCTCTCTACAGTCCACCACTCCGTGTCCTAGAATGGATGTTACTGAAGTGGATTTGATTAAACTTCCATCGGAAATATTGCAGGTGCTGGGAACTGACTACACAACTAGCCTAATCGAAGTTATTGATCCAAGGTAACACATTTTGTATGTCTGATGCATATATTTTTGGGGAAAAAAGATAAATTTTTTCTAATTATATGTGGCTTCTTACACTTGCAGTAACCTTCCAACTTTCTTGGGTGGCAACTGCTCTTGTGCTGAATATGGCGGTTGTCTGTTTAGTGAAAAAGGACCTTGGAATGATCCTCAAATAAAACAAATGCTTCAGGTTTTTATTCATAGCCGTCATAGTTCTTAGCACAATACACTTGAGAGAAGCTTTATATATCCATGTTCTTTCGCATGGTATTCAGATATATTTTCGTAATTGTTTATTTTAGGGAATGTTACAAACAGAAGAGGATAATGAAGGTGAATTGATGAATTCTCAGTCCTCACAAGATTCTAGTGATGGTGATCCTGTAAGCAAGTCATATGCTGAAAATCTCTAGACAAACAAAATGAAATGCATGGATCGCTCTAAAAAATGCGTCCCAAACATTGCTTCATGTTTATCAGCATTGCACATTGTTATGAGTTTTGAGCATTCATTGTCGAACACTATTTTTCCCTATGCGATATTTAAATTTTCCAGTAAATTCATACTATTGAAGCCTGGATATGGTAAATGCAGGAAAATGTTCGAATTAAAATTGTATACGATGTAATTTCACTTACAGACGAGACAAAATATAATGATCAGCCTTTGTTACATAAACTCCAAGAATTCGAACCTGTGCTTGAAGATACGAAAGCAGTGAGTTGCGGTTTTGTTCATTATTCTTTTCCTCGAACAGATTAAATGCAAAAAAGGGTAAATCTTCATTTTTTTTTCGATCTTCAGAAAATCAGGTCCCTGGAAGTTGCATTGGCAGATACCAAGTCGGTGAGTGTTTTCTAGATTCTTTATGCTTCTAAATGTCAATATGAAGTAATGTGTCGTTATTGTTTTCCCCTAACAGGTCTTACAAGGACTTTCTCAACATATAGAAGAGCTGAAACGTTGAGTTCAATGATCAAATACGAATTGCCTAATCAACAAACAGATTTATCGTTTCTTCGAATCATAATGGTTATGATGTTTATTACAGAATAGCTAACTTTAATTCTAAGACTAAGTTTGAAATATATTCTCTTATACATTGAAAGTACATAAATTTGTTGGCAATAGCATAGATCCTCTTATAAGCTTTCTCTCATCCTTTGTTATTAAGCTATACAGAAAGAGTATTAAACCAAAGAAAGAGACAATCTGTTTCGACTACTATTCATTGTGAAAAGAGTTTTTCTTAAGACAAATTTGTGTGTCTCTGTGGTTGGTTGTGGACAAACATATGCACCATTTCTACATCTATAAATAGAACCCTATAGACATGATTTTGGATACACCAATTGCATTGAGCATTCATTCTTCTCTTGCAATTCTCTTCTTTCTAATTCTATAGCATTTTATATATTTCCTTTGTAGAGGGGAAGTTTTGTCAAAAGTTCATCGGTTTCCCGTGGTCTGAAGTGCTGGTGAATCCATTGTATCTTGAGAGACAAGTTCCATTCACCGTGAGCACCGTAGTGGGGCAATTTGTCTTAAGGAAAGAGATAACATCTCGCCTTAGATTAGTCTCTATTTCTACTCCTTCTTAATACTTGTTTTGCGTAATCTTTATACCGAAACACTGTCCAAATTATCAATCATATAAATTGTATTTTGATCACGCTCTTGCGGGTTAAAACGGGTCAAACAAATATATAAAAAACCAACCCTTACATAACCCTTTTTATAAGTCATTTCCAACAATCTTAAGACAAATTTGTGTATGGTTGGTTGTGGACAAACATTACATTGTTTGAATAGTACTTTGTGTACTATTTCTCCACCGATATTATCATCATTTTGTTGAACTTCTATTTGTGTAACAGAAATGATTACCATCGAGACCTCGTCAAGTCAAAATGGTTCCAATAATGTGGTACCACCCGTGACCATATCATTGCATAATACTACTATCCCACATGGAGAAAAGTCGAAAAAATTTGCAGGAGTAGACTTCAAGAGGTGGCAACAAAAGATATTGTTTTATCTCACCACTCTTAATTTGGCTAATTTTCTAAATGAAACTGCACCGGCTGTACAAGAAGGGGAAAATAATCGTGAATTGATTATTGCTTTGGATGCATGGAAATACTCGGACTTCCTATACAAGAACTATATCCTAAACGCATTGGATAATACACTATATAGGGTGTATAGTTTAAAGAAATCAGCCAAGGACCTATGGGATTCTTTGGAGACAAAGTACAAGACCGAGGATGCCAGAACAAAGAAGTTCATTGTTGACAAATTTTTGGACTACAAGATGGTGGATTCCAAAACCGTAATTAGTCAAGTGCAAGAGATTCAAGTCTTGTTACACGACATCCATGCCGAGAAAATGGAATTGAATGAATCATTTCAAGTGGCTGCCATTATTGAGAAACTCTCTCTTATGTGGAGAGATTTCAAAAATTACCTCAAGCACAAACGCAAGGAAATGAATTTGGAAGAATTGATTGTGCACTTGAGGATTGAAGAGGACAATCGAAAAACCTAACGGAGGCCGGTTGATCAAGATAGTGCAAATTTTGTTGAAATGGAACCAAATGCAACAAACAAGAAACGAAAGGCTCCTAATTATGCACCGCGAAGAGACAATTCCAAGAAGGCTAAGAAGTTCAAAGGGAATTGTTACAATTGTGGTAAGGCTGGACATCGTTCAAGTGAATGTCGAAAGCCAAAGAAGAATGCTCAAGCCCACATGGTTGCAAATAATACTCTATCCGATGGACTGCAAGAAATGAGTTTATCTGCAGTAGTATTCGAATGCAACATGATTGAAAATACTAGAGAATGGTGAATTGACACCGGCGCTACTCGCCATGTGTGTGCGGACAAGGGAATGTTCTCCAACTATCAAGACTTGAATGGGAAACAACTATACATAGGAAATTCTGCAAGTTCCAAAGTTGAAGGACAAGGCAAAGTCACTTTGAAGATGATATCCGGGAAAGAACTCATCCTCAACAATGTCCTACATGTGCAGGATATAAGAAAGAATTTAGTGTCCAGGTCTCTACTTAGCAAGAATGATTTTAAACTAGTATTTGTATCAGATAAATTTGTGTTGTCTAAAAATGAGATGTATGTAGGGAAAGGATACATGTGTGATGGAATATTCAAGTTGAACGTTCTTACAATTGTCCCGAAACAAGTCGTTATGAATAAAACTATAAATTTCGTTTACTTGTTTGAGCCTTAATGTCTGTGGCATAGTCAATTAGGACATGTGAATAACAAATCGTTGCGCAAACTAATGAATCAAAGTTTAATTCCGACGCATAAAATCAATCTTAATCATAAATGTGAAACATGTGTTGAAGCAAAATTGGCTAAAACACCGTTCCATTCAATACAAAAGAACACAACCCCTCTTGAATTGATCCATGACAATATATGTGATCTAAAATTTGTACAAACTCGAGGTGGTAAGAAATATTTTGTGACATTTATTGATGATTATACAAAGTTTTGCTATGTATTTCTTTTGAGAAGTAAAGACGAAGTCGTAGATGCATTCAAAACCTATAAGGCTGAAGTTGAAATACAACTTGAAAAACGAATAAAAAATATTCGTAGTGATAGAGGAAGTGAATATGGGGCACCGTTTGAAGACTTTTGTTCTGAACATGGAATTGCTCATTAAACAACGGCACCTTACTCTCCTTAATCAAATGGTGTTGCAGAATGCAAAAATCAATCACTTAAAGAAATGATGAATGCCATGTTAATAAGTTCGAGTTTACCACAGAACATGTGGGGGGAGCCTATTTTAACGGCAAATAGTCTTCTTAATAAAATACATCTTAAGAAAATGGAAGAGACACCATATGAACTATGGAAAGGCTATCCTCCATCCTACCAATACTTGAAAGTGTGGGGGTGTTTGGCTAAGGTTGAGGTACCTAAGCCTAAACAAGTGAAAATCGATCATAAAACGATAGATTGCATATTTATTGGATACGCGCAATAATAATAGTGCATATTGATTTCTTGTACACAAATTCGAAATACAAGGCATACATGAAGGGACCATAAATGAATCAAGGAATGCGATATTCTTTGAAAATATTTTTCCTTGCAAAAATAAGGAAAATACGAGTTCTAACAAGAGAACATATGAAGCTATCAATGGAATTTCAAATGAGGAAGAACCAAGATGTAGTAAAAGGGCTAGGACTTCCAAAACATTTGGCCCAAATTTTCTAACTTATATGGTAGAGGATGATCCAAAGACTTTCGATGAAGCAATGTCTACATCGGAAACACTGCATTGGAAAGAAGCTATTAATAATGAGATAAATTCTATAATGCAAAACTATACATGAGAGTTGGTTGATTTACCTCTTGGTAACAAGCCTTTAGAATGCAAATGGATATTCAAAAAGAAATTAAAAACTAACGGATCCATTGATAAATATAAGGCTAGATTGGTTGCTAAAAGATATAGGCAAAAGGAAGGACTTGATTTCTTTGATACCTACTTACCCGTGACTAGAATCATGTCGATAAGGTTGGTAATTGCAATTGTGGCAATACACAATCTTGAGATTCATCAAATGGATATAAAAACAGCATTCCTAAACGGTGAGTTAAAAGAGGAGATTTACATGGAGCAACTTGAAGGGTTCGTTTCTCCTAACCAAAAATACAAAGTGTGTAAACTTGTTAAGTCCTTGTATGGATTAAAATAGGCTCTTAAACAATGACACCAAAAGTTTGACAAAACAATGTTGTCAAATGGATTTAAGATAAACGAATGTGACAAATGTGTATGTATTAAACATACACAATATGCCTATGTAATTATTTGTTTATATGTGGATGACATGTTAATAATAGGCAATAGTCACGAAATGTTGCTTAACACCAAAAAGATGCTAACAAAGCATTTCGATATAAAAGATATAGGTGTGATAGATGTAATCCTAGGGATCAAAATCTCTAGAAGGCAGGATGAAATTGTACATTCACAATCTCACTACATAGAAAAAGTACTTAAAAAGTTTGACGTGTTTGAGGAAAGTCCTGCAAGAACTTTTCTTGATCCGAGTATGCACTTAGTCAAGAATACGGGAGAAAGCATATCACAGCTAAGGTATTCACAAATAATTGACAGTCTTATGTATATTACAAACTGCACTCAATCGGATATTACTTTTGCAATGAATAAACTTAGTGAATTTACAAGTAATCCAAACCGTGATCATTGGAAGGTTTTGACGAGAGTTTTAAGGTACTTGAAGTATACCTTAACCTATGGATTACACTTCACAAAATATCCTGCGGTGCTAGAAGAATATTGTGATGCAAATTGGATATCCGATATGAAGGATTCCAAGTCCACTAGTGGTTATGTATTCACCATTGGTGGAGCTGCTGTATCATGGAAATCAACAAAGTAAACGTGCATAACTCGATCAACGATGGAATCTGAGTTTATTGCTTTGGACAAAGCTGGAGAAGAAGCAGAATGGTTTCGAAATTTCTTAGAAGATATTCCATGTTGGCCCAAGCCAATACATGCGATAAGTATACATTGTGATAGTCAATCAGCAATTGAAAGGGCTCGAAGCAGCATGTATAATGGTAAGTTTAGACATATTCGTCGTAGACACAACAACATTAACTAACTGATCTCCAATGGCGTTATCTCCATAGATTATGTGAAATCAAAGGAGAATATTGCGGATCCACTAACGAAAAGTTTCCCTAGAGATCAAATGTGTTGCCTATCGAGAGAAATGGTATTAAAACCTACTACATAAGAGTTTTTACAATGGTAACCCTACCTTGTTGGCTGGAGATCCCAAGATCTTGGTTCAAAGGAACAACTAAGTTGTGAAAATTCCATGAAGCACTTAGGAAATTAGAATTCCTTTCTGCAGAGTAAATAAAGGCTAAGATTATCTTTTAATGATTCCTATATCTTGATTAAGTTAAGTGGAGTAGGGCAGAATACTCTTAATAGGAGGTCACCTATGTAAGTGTGAAGTGGGGCTGCTTCGATAAGAATTGTTTAAGGTTTGAATTCTTTAAACACTTATAAAACCAAGAAGGGTTCAAGGCCAAAATGAACCAAGTTATGAGAACTAAGTACAGAATAGGGAAGATATCTGTGTGATTACTGTTGTCTTGACTTACACCAAAGGCTGAGTGGTTCAAGACCTATGGTTCACCAATTAGCCGAGTAAGTCCGATAGTATTTCACTAAGGGAGGTTCAAGGCTAGAAGTCACCATCCCTGATGCAGTATTTTTTCGCAACGTCTCTACATTGCATCATATTATCGCATTTGCATATACGTACCCGAATTTCCATTCATGTGAGGGATTGTAGGAATTGGTTCAAATATTAAATGAAAATGTGTGTAAAAAATTGGAAAATGGAAAGTTGTGTAAAAATGAAAAATGAAAAGGTATGACTACGTGTCAACTTCGACCAAATATTCGGATTTGATTCGATGGTCAAATTATAAAAGTAAATAGACCAACTTATTCTAATCGTCGAGTAGATCATCGTGGTATATTTGAAATCTCGAAATCAATTCTGGATGAATGAGAAATTGCGGACCAAAGTTGAAAGAAATGAAGTGTTGCAACTTTTCGAAAGGTGCAGATTTTGGCCAAGTGTTGCAAATTTTTTTTAAAAGATGCATGTTTTGGCCCACACTACTTCATTTGCACCCTTTCTACATCTATAAATAGAACCATATGGACATGATTTTGGGTACACCAATTGCATTGAGCATTCATTCTTCTCTTACAATTCTCTTCTTTCTAATTCTATAGCATTTCATACATTTCCTTTATAGAGGGAAAGTTTTGTCAAAAGTTCGTCAGTTTCTTGTGGTTTGAAGTGCTGTTTCCACAAGTTGTGAATCCATTATATCTTAGGAGACAAGTGTCATTCACCGTGAGCACCGTAGTGGGGCAATTTGTTTTAAGGAAAGAGATAACATCTCGCCTTAGATTATTCTCTATTTCTACTCCTTTTTAATACTTGTTTTGCATAATCTTTATATCGAAATTCTGTCCAAATTATCAATCATATAAATTGCGTTTTGATCACGCTCTTACGGGTTAAAACTGGTCAAACAAATATATAAAAAACCAACCTTTACATAACTCTTTTTATAAGTCGTCTCTAACAGTTTTAAACCTCGGGAAATTATAGATCTTCAGAATAAAATGCGACGTTTAGCTAAAAAAGTCACTCCATTTATTTCATCATTAATAAACAGTTTGATGCAACCTAAAATTAGATTTAGTTAATTATTTTAGTATTTTTTGTTACTCTTTATTAATCATTGTAGTTTGGGATAGGTAAGTCTATTTGTTTTGTTTAGGATTTCCCTCCATTTGTTTCTATTTAAGCTTTATAAGGCTATAGTCTTTTCTTTTTTTAATTAAAAATTCATGAAACGTAAGTATTCTTTCAATTTTCAATCTTTTTTTTTTTTTAATATTTTGGAGAATCAACATAATTAGATTTTGCTAGACCCATTCAACTTGACATGACAAAGGTAACTAGTTAGATTTGAGCCGCGAGTTCTCATTCATAACTCTTTTCAAATTTAACTTCTTCCAAATAAAAGGGCACAAGGTTTTATACTGCAATTCTATTTATTTCAATTTTTACATTGCATTACAGTAAAAAGTAGTGTCAGAGCTAAAACATGAGGCCAACTAGAAGGAATAGATCACCATAACGACTAATAGTCTACGTGAAGGTTTTAACAATCATAACTACACCAAATATATCAATCAGGCTAACGAAGTGACGGATTGTATAATATTATTTAACTTTGGTGGCAAAATGAGTAACAAAAATACTTTAACTACCAATTTGAAATTTTACTTTGCTCTTGTTTCACAATCATTATAATAAGAAATTTGGGTAAAATGTATTTTGATATAGTAATTTTTGAGAAAATATGTGGTTAAAAAAGAAAGAATTTTTTTTAATATACTGATAATATCATTTTATTAAAAAATGTATGATTAAAAGAAGAGAGAAAAAAAATGTATCAAAAATTTAATTGAACAAAAGGAAGGCTCATCCTTATCGTGTGCTCCAATGATCGGGTGGATTTATAAATTACAACATTGGACGTCACGAAATTCAAACATGCATAAATATTTTTCGCACTCCATGGAGAAGGATAAAAATAGGAACAAATTACAAACTTTTGAAAATAGAAATAAAAAACCTAGCTTCGATTTATCCGTTTTGTGTATTTAAAATCAACTTACATTTCCCTCCCCATTCAGATAATTCCGGATCACCCCCAAAATTTTTCACCAAAAAATTCAATACCTATTCCTCAAAGATGATAAAACTGCATTTTGTTTCATTCATTTCTATACAGTTTTTGTTTTTATAATTTCTCGTTTAATTATTCCTAAATGAGTACCAGAGAGCTTCTCAGCATTGAACCTGTAGAACTCAAATTCGCTTGTGGGTTCTTCTGCTCAAATCCCATTTTTTATTTCTCCATTTTTTTTTTAAATTGGGTTTGTTGATTTTTCCTATTTTTGATTTATGTTTGTACTTATCTTGATGTAATTAGTTGAGCTGAAGAAGCAGATCTCATGTTCTCTCCAGGTATCGAATAAGACCGAAAATCATGTAGCTTTCAAGGTAATTTTTTTGGGTTTTGTATTCATCAATCTATTTCTTTCTTTTTGTGACATAGTTGTATTTAATTTTCTCCGATTGATTGAATTTCTGTTTATCAGATGAAGACAACGAATCCTAAGAAATATTGCGTACGACCCAACTCTGGGATTGTTTTGCCTCGATCAACATGTGATATCATCGGTAGTTTATCTGATCATTTACATTTAAGTGAATCAGGGAAGTTTTTTATGGGAACTAGATTTTATAGGAATTCTATTTCATATTTATGTAGTTTTAGAAAGAATATGTTGTTTATATTAATCCCCTGTAGGGGTTAGATAAAATTCAGATTTTTAGAAAATTTTGATGAAAATGTTGATGAAATGTGTGGTTGGAAAGCTGATAAAAATTGTTTATCGCGTAAAATGTGTGGTTAAAATTGAGTTTGATGAAAATCGAGTTTTAGAAAATGTGGGCAAACGGGCTAAGTAATATTGAACACATCGGAATAATTTTTCTAAATATTTGGAGATTTTTTGGATCTTCAAAAATAAAAGCTGTCTGCTAGATTTTGAAAAATCAACTGTCGCTCCAATTGCAGACATAGACCGTGTTTGGGAAAAAGGTTAGGACCTATTTGGCATGGATTTTGAGAAATTAAAAGGGTCTTTTGTGACCTAAAAGATGCTTTTAGCCTATGTGGTTAATTTGTACAAGTGTTTTTTTTTTTGAGTTAGAAGAGATTTTATAGGAAGTTGATCCAATATGACTTCTTTTAAAAGCTCCTCCGAAAGAGTTGCTCTAAAAGTTCTTCTTGAAGAGAAAGCTCTTTAGCAATTAGTTTCCAAACACCAATTTGCTATCTTATAAGCTAGGAACCTACGAATTATGAAGGGAAACCGGACTTTGATTGCTGTATGCTTGCTTAACCCTTCAACTGCAACTCAATACTAGCCAAATGTGATTTTCATATCATTTCCTCTCTTTTGCAGAACATAATTCTTTTAAGTGTAACACTTTCATATCTTTCGTGATGTTATTTTATTTTATTATTATTTTTTTTTTCAGTTCTTACAAATGATGATAGAGATTGAGAAATTTATTCTTATATAACCCCTTTGCTTCCAATTTTGTAACAAAGTCTATGATTTGTTTGATGATATTTTTATAAATTTGTTCTTCATTATGTTTTCTTCGTAACATAAAACTCTGTGTCTTGTAGTAACGATGCAAGCACAGAAGGAGGCTCCTTCTGACTTGCAATGCAAGGACAAGTTTTTGCTTCAGAGTGTAGTTGCAAGTCCTGGTACAACACTGAAAGACATTACTCCAGAAATGGTACTCTTCTGATCAACTATTGATTCATTTTTGTCTTCGTTTGTCCAGACCAGATTACCAATTTTACCATTAGATCACCGGTGAAGTCCTGATTGACTGGGTAACATTCTGAAACAATTGGATTAGCAAATGATGTTGCACATTATTTTTACGAAGAATAATTTTCTTCTGTTGCAGTTTACTAAGGAGGAAGGGCGTGTTGTTGAAGAGTGCAAGTTGAGAGTGCTTTATGTTTCCCCACCTCGACCACCATCTCCAGTGGCAGAGGGATCAGATGAGGGTTCTTCACCAAAGACGACTGCTATGGAGAATGGCAATCTTAATGGCAGTGAGGTTGATATCATAGTTAATGGACTTCTTTACATTAAACAAGTCATCATGATTCTTGCATGCATGACACATACTCTGGTCATTTGTAGCTCAGTTTTTGATTTGTGCTGCAGGTTACTGGAATGTTTGTTGATAGTCATGAAAATTCACCAGAGGTAAGCTTCTCTCCCCTACCATACATTCTTAAGCCCCCGTTTGACCGCCATTAATTTCATTTTTCTCTCTCTTATTTTCAACCACACAATCTTTTGTAAAATAATATTACATGTAAATCGAAAACTTTTCCTTCTTTTTCAACCACTTATTTTTCAAAAAAACATTATTTCACCCATTTTCATTATCACAAAATGGGGGCCAAATGGGGGCTAAATGTACAAATTTAAATATCCCAATTTTTGGATTTGTTTGCTTTGTTTTGGGGAGCTTGTTATGTATCCATTTTTGATCTTTAATGCTTGTGTCAAATGGAAATACGAAATGGCTCATAGCAGTAATATTTCTTCCATTGTTATGAATTATGCGCACTTCAAAGTATACAAAGTGACCATGAAAAAAGGTTGTGGATGGAAATTCAAGAGGTGAGAATTGGAGATATCTTATACTAGGATTTGTTTATTCTCTAGATCCTTTTTTCTGTATGAAGAAACCTGTTTTTGGAAACTAAATTCTAAAACATACATTGGCATGGAGGGGAGAGCATCAACAACAGTACTTCATGGTATTGATTTGATCTTTGCACCATTTGGATTTACTTCCAATGGTTTTAATCGCCATTCAAAAAGTCGCATTAGTCAAACATATTTTTTATCCACACATTTCTTACAACTCCAACTTACTAATTCATCCATGAATTTCGTAGGACCTACAACTTACTATTCACTTATTACCCATACATTCTACAGGACTTGTTACTTATAAGCACTTAAAGGAACTACCAAACAAGCACTTCTTGTAGTTCAAAACGTGTACTTCTAATAAATCACGATGGATAGACTACTAATCTAATCGGATAGAGGACCTTAGAGTTCGTTGTGTAAAATTGATCCACATAACTGTTCTTCTGACTACATCTATGGGGAGTTTGTATTTATCATTCCAATTTATTCTGGCATGACAAGGCGCTAGAAAGTGGTTTGTGCTTATGAATGACATTCTTGGAATCTTTATTTATGAACTTAAATTCAATTGAGTTTAAAACTAGATTCTAAGCGGTTGATGTATATCATAAAGTATTTTCTATGAGCATGTTAAATTCAACCATTTGTCGTGATATATTTTATGAAAATTATGTCATATGACTTTGCGTAGATATCTAAAGCTATCAAATTTGTATTATATTTTTTGAGCGTAGGAACACTGATTGCATACGTAAATGTATGCACTATTCACATCCATTACTTGCTGTTGGAATAAAAACAAAAAATGGGCTGCTAATACCTTTCCACCAACAATTACCCAAAATCATGTTCGGTAGAGCTTAAATTTTAATTTAAGCGGGTGAAACATACTTTTTATCCACACTACAAAATATGATCCACAACTTAATATCCATTTATTATCCAAACATTCTGTAGGATCCACAACTTATGTACACTATCAAGTATCAAACATGCACCAGATGGAGAAAGTGGGGTAAAGAATTAAGCTGTGATAGCATGGGACTAGACTCCCAGCAGAAAGATAAAATCCTGTCTTTGCTTCCAGTATCTGGTTAATCGGTGCCACACCTGCATTCGTCTCCCATTTCTTCCATATCCACTCCCTTTCTTGAGTACTTCACTGACGCAGTTGCACTTGCGTCATTCACTTGTCTTTAAATTTTCATCAGTTCAGTGTTTGTATTTGTTCTTACAATTTCACCGGGCCTGGATTTTTATCAGTTTGCATTTGTTTGCTAGCTGCCTATGTGAATTTGTATTCTAACTCTCAGGTACACTCACTTATTTCCAAATTAACTGAAGAAAAAGCCGCTGCAATTCAACAGGGTAGCAAACTTCGTCAAGAATTGGTGAGTAATACACATTTTTGAAATCTCTTGCATAATCCAAAGTTAAATTTCTCGCCGATGCACTTTCCTATGTATGATTTCCTTTCTCATCACCAAAAATATGAACCTAAAACCACTCCAAGAGCTTCTTTATTTTTTCGAAGAGAGCATGTTTAATTTTAAAGAGTAAAATATTCTATACATTCCAATATACTCTTTATTTTTTAGCTCTTCATTTTAGTTTTTCCAATAGCCATTTATTACTTTCCCCTCATTATTTAATTAACTTATATTTTATTCAGATGTCAATGCCTAAAATATTCATGCATGACTTGAATAATCACAACAATGGTTCATTAAAAAAGACAAATATAGAGTGAGTTTGATTCTCCTAATAGATAGCGTTTTACATTTATAAAGTATCTTGAAAATGCTATAATAGCTATTACATAAACTAAATAGGAGTTCACAAAAATTGAAATAGCCAAAATATATTATAGATTTTTTTACTTAATTTTATTATTATTATTATTATTATTATTATTTTATTTTATCCCCCCCCCCCCCCCCCACCCCCACTCTATTGAGATATTCTTCAATAATTTGATAAATCATTTAGTCATTTTTTGTTATTCAATATGCTCTCTATGGTTCCATGCCTTCATCCTGTTTGTTTCCTTTTTCGTTGAATTGAGATATTCTTCAATAATTTGATGAATCATTTAGCCCTTTTTTGTTATTCAATATGCTCTCTCTGGTTCCGTATGATTTATTACCATTCCTCTATTCTATCATCGATGCTAAAGCTGAAAAGCTATAAATTTTTTAATGAGTTGCTTTTTTAATTTGTTATCTTTGTCTCTGGTAATTGCGTATTTCTGCGTAGTTACTCTTGAGGCATGATGGCAACAACAATGGAGGTGGGGTCTCCATCATGTTCGTCATCATCATTGGCTTGCTGGGCGCGGTTATGGGGTACCTTATGAAAAGGACATAATCATTCATCTGAATATTTTGGCTTTACGGTTTTCATACTATTTTGTCTCTCACCGATTGAAATATAGGGATGGAAATTGTCACGAAGGCGACAATTTTGTATTAGCTAACTTTGTAAGAAATTTTATGTTTAGGTGGTTTAAACATGCTGTTTGTTCGACGATTCCCGTGATCTTATGGTGCATTCTTTTGTAAGCTCAATAAATTTTTTTATTTCTTTCATACTGTCTTCGGGTCTTTAAAATATAATGATAATTTTTCGAAGCATTGACATGCATTTTTATCATTCTTGGCTTGAATCTAGTACATGTCTCGTACTCGACCTTGATTGAACACGAGGTTTGACAGGTGAAGACCTTTTTTATTTATTTATTTTTTATTTGTGAGTTTTTAGCTTTTCTCAACTAAGATCGTGCGAGGAGGATATTTGTTATTTACCATTAGTTGAGTTCTTTTTGTTTAATTATTAATGTTGCTAGACTAGAATCGAGTAACAAATAAATTAAGCCTATGTGTGAAAAGAATTTATAATAAATAGAAATAAAGTGTTGAATAAGTGTCGAGATAGCTAGGGACAACACAAATCGGTTTAAATATTTGCACAGTGTTGTGAAAAATGAAGATAAACAAGAATGATAAAAAAGAAAAAGAAAAAGAGCGCAAATCCTACACCACCTGACACAATCTTGACGATTTGCGGCCGGAATTTGCACAGTTGAGGGGTTAAATTGTCCTCAACGTTTACAAATGAAATTTTTTCCAGTTTTACTTAGTGGACGGATTCCTTTAACATGAAGCAGGCTCGATTTATTAGTGTACAAGATCTCATTATTATTAGATGCGGATGTCATGAACATGACGTTTCTAGTGTCAATATCAAACATGAATATCTGATAATCATGATACATCCAAACTCGATTTTCTGTCACCCAATAAGGAGTTATATTTTCACTCGACATGCTTGGATAATCTTTCAGGAATGTCAAGGGTATGCTGATTTTGCTATCAGCTTGTAATTTTCCAAAACCTAAATACTCAAATGCTTTTGTTCCACGCCGGCAAGAGATAGCTTCCCTTCGAAGTCCACCAACCAGACATTTCTCCATTCTGAGAAGAAATCTTGTGGTACCTTAATAGTGTTTGTAATACGATCATTCTCCAAATCAGGACAATCTATAACGTAATCACCCATTAATCTGAGCTTGATGCCTTATAGAGTACCGTCCCTATGACTTTGGTGGCTGGCCAACCAATTCTATGATGACACGAGGAAGGGGAATCTAATCGTTTCCTTTTAAAACAAGTATCAACCCTAAAAAGGGTGTAAACTAGTACTTTTCTATTTTCTTCGTCCTTGGAGTAATGAATATAAACCACCTTTAATTCATTAGTTGTCCGGATGTAACACATGTTTGTATAAATACCTGATTGGTCACAAGGAATAGGCAAATCAAGAATTTGTTTGGTAGCCGGATTCCTCAATCGGTAGGCTTTGGTTGAATTCTCTCTCTCCTTGCCGATATCTGACGAAAGTAAATTCTGTATCATTGCTACTTCGGTATTCGACAGTACACGGAGCCCGGTGCATATGCATGTCGATGAACTTAGGATTTTCAATTATGGAAAACCAGGTTTTGCAGACGCATTTGAATCTTAACAGGGATTTAACTGGTAACCGACTCAGGATCTCAATGATTATTTCTTCGGGGAGAAACAAGTCTGTCATCACCATCTTCTCTGCTGTTCCAATTCGAAAATCAAAATCTAAATTCGAAAAACAGAGAAAGAATTAACAATTTGTTCGTATTAGATATTGACATCAAGTTCAAACGATTAACAATTCTTTCCGTCGGTCTTGTTTGTGCATTGACGGATCCAGCTTTCGACATGAACACGGGCTAATACAGGGAAAAAAAAATTTACACAAAAAAATTTTTTTACTAGTTTTTTTAAATGGGATTAGGGGCGGACGGACAAGCTGTAGCACTAGCCTGCCCGTCCCTGAATCCGCACTTGTGTTCGTGTGAATACATAAAGATGGATAAAAATAATAAAAAAGGAACATGGAGTTGAAGAACGTACCTCGGAAGAAATTCGTTGCCTTCTAAATAAAAAAATAAGTAACCATTGAAGCAATGTGTTTACCCTTTCTAGTTAATAACTCGACATATATATATAAATCCTGTAAGAAAGAATAAAGAATTAAAATCACAAATCTATTAGGATCTAGCAATAATGTTGAGACAAGATTCTATGTTCAAAGGGGACTCTATCAGAAGGGAAGTAACACAATTATAAATAAATAGATAAAACAGTAAAACTTATATCTTAAAAAGGTTATAAATACAATCTTTTTTGGAAAAATTTCATAAGTAAGAGATTAAGTATGACATATTTCAAAATTAAGAAAATAAGTTTCAAACTTCAAAATCAGATTTTTATTAAAATTTATTTATGATTTAATTGATTAATTAATTATTTTACTAATTAAATATATTTAAGTCACAGATCTGTACAATTTGATCACAAATTAACGATTTAATTAGCCACTTATTATTTTTTGGGCACAAATAAAATTTTTTATGTCAAAATATTTTACGATCACGATTCAAAAATTTTGTAGGTCACAGTTTGTTCATCGGTCACAAATAAAAAAAATTAATTAGTCACGGATTAATTTTTAGTCACAACTTATCAATTTATTGGTCACAACTTATTTTTCAATCATAAATAAAAAATTTCATAGGTCACATATTATTTTTGGGTCATGAATAAATTTTTTTACAGGTCACAGATTATTCATTGGTCGCAGATCAATTTTTATTGGTCACGACTCATTTATTCATTACAAATTATCAAATTGATTGGTCACGGTTAATTTCATCGGTCACAAATCAAGTCATAGTTTATTTATACGTTACAGATTTTCAAATTAATTGGTAACCAATTATTTTCAATCACAAATTATCGAATATTTAGGTCACAATTAATTAGTTGGTCACGAATAATCAAATGGTTGGTCACAGACTGCTACCATCACTGTCGTCGCCAGAACCACCACCACCTCAAACAAATCAACCCACTGCAAAAAACACCACCACATTGCCAACCACGACCACGACATAACACACAAACGCAAAAATCAACCAAAATAATGTCATCACACAACCAGACTTGGACTTCGCAACAACCGTAACGTAACACCACTACTACCACCAACTCACCGAATCGTGACCAGATTGCTGTAGCACCTAAAACCTGACACAGCACACATGACCACCACTGTCGCCACTACACAAAATCACTTTAAACCACCATAAAACACCACCAACAGCGGAAACCACCTGCAACCATCACCACGCCACCAGCTGCAGCAAGATCTAATCTGCATCCATCGCCATTGCCACCAATACCAAATTTTCTCTCATGAACAACAACGATGTCTCCAAAACCACAATTGTAACACAGCCACCACCATTATCATACACCGCAACCCATATCTCCACCACACCACCTCTGCCAAATCATCTTCAATTTGAAAAATTAAAAAATTAAAAACACTCGATCCTGACAAATAGATCTGTATCTACTGCCGTCGTCACCACGGCCGCCTCCAATAGATAGATCGAGTTGCCAGTACAGGCTACTTCTTGTGGTGGCGACGTTGTCGACAAATAGAGCAGCCTCACGTTTCGATTGGGAGAGAGAGAGAGAGATCTAGGTTCTGGAGGTGAGAATAGAGAGAATGAATTGATGGTGAAATATTGTAGGGTTTGAATTGTGTAGGGAAATTAATTAATTCATTTTTAAATATATTAAGTTATAAAAAGAAATCTGATTTTTGAAAGAGTAAACTTTGCCTATGATTTATGAAATAGAATATTTAAATGTATTAGATTGTGTAATTTTCACATCTTTTTTTACCAATAAACAAATTACAAGTATGTCAAATACTTAAAATTAGGTACGAGCAATAAAATTAATATCTAAAGAAAAACTATAAATTAATATTGAATATTATCAAACAATTTTAGAGGTATGAGATTCGAAATTTTTAGAAAAAAACCAGTTTTTATAAATTTTTATTAAATTGTGCCTAAATACTCAACAGATCATGACTTCAAAATACTAGTTTTAGACTCTATAGACAACTAATTTATGAGTAGTAAACGAAGGGAATGCGAAGTACGGAGGTTCCACGAAAGATACTTAAAAATCTTGACTGGTACACATTGCACTTAATTTTATTCTTCATTCACAAGATGTCATGATTGATCTTCCTCCGATGTTTGTATTTTATTTTTATTTCGCTATTAATAAACACTCATTTTTGCAGCGGCTTTAATGAAAAGTGACTCATCGATTATTTTCAAAATTGTAACGCTAAAATCAATCATCAATTGAAACTTACAATGGAAGAATTAGTAAATAAAGCACTTCCGAGACTGGTATGAAATCATCTAAACTCAGGGCTAAAATTGAGCAAGAAGCATCTTCCTCGATGAATTTATATGAAGAGGCTTGCAGCAATTTGAAACAAGCAAGTGGTGAATCTATCTCATTAAATTGTTCGAGAAAAAAAGTGTGACTGAAAAATCGTACACACTAATGGTAATGTACATTTAAATTCATAACTATTCAAACACTAGTTTGGTTGTCTACAGTGGACAACAAGAACGTTATACAGTTAGGTATATGGTTATGAAAAGCACAAAAAGATTATTGCTAAGTGATCATACTTTCTGTTTTATTGTCTTTTCATTAAGTAAATTTAGTTTACTGGTTCTGTATTTTTTGGGTTACAAATTGCTTTCTTAAATCAAATTTACACAGTCAAGCGGTTCTTATTATCTGATTGATAATACCAGCCATAATATTTCAATTTTATGTGAATTGATTTTTTCAGAATCAATTAGCCACGCAATTTCACTGCCATTAAATAATTAATCAAATTGAATAAACATCCAATATTGATCCGCCAATTAAATAAAATTGACAGTCTTGATAGATAAGACTTAAGCTTGTCATGTATTAAGTGTTTGTACACGATTTTATAGTGTACTAAAATGCATCTAATTAATAGACAGATTATATGATTTCATAGTTTCATGGAAGAAATAATTTTAGATTGAAACTAAAAGAAAAGAAACAAGAATAAAACAGCTCAACTTGACAGAATTCAGACTCAAATATAACAATTAACTAACTATTTTTCTGAACATTTTACCTTTTGAGTTTCTGGATGCATTCCTTTGATATATGTCAAGCTAGGTTTATCAATGTACAAGATCTTCTTTTTTGTAGTCGGGGATGTTTGGAAGTCAACCTCTCTAGATTCAATGTCAAAAACAAATATGTCTTGAGAATCGTCTGTGACATGATACCACCATATTTGATTTTCTTTCACTGTCCAAGGAATAATGTTTTGACTCGACATGCTTGGATAATCCTTTAAGAAAGTCAAGGATATGGTAATCTTGGTTTCAGCCCATTTATTCTTCTTGTCATCTTCCAAGATCCATAAATTCAACTGCTGTTTTTGATCTATGCAAGCAAGCGCTAACTTCCCGTCTTTCCAGTTAAGAGCATGCACATTTTTCCAGTCCAGAAATAATTTCCGAGGAATCTTAATATCTCTAGTAATTCGATCGTTTTCCAAATCAAGGCAATCAAAATAAGAATCACCCACTAATCCCAACTTGAAGAGATAGAATTTTGTCTCTGCATGTAATTTTCTTACTTGAAACTTTGTCGGATCACACGAGGTGGAATCAACATATTTCCATGTAAGATCATTAATACTGAGAATATTGTAACGTTTCGTATGTATATCTCCTTCTTCCTGCAAACAACTTATATTAAGCAATTTCAAATCGCTGGTTTTCGGAATGAAAAAAATGTTTATGTAGATAATATTTTGATGAGAAGGAGGACAAGGCAAATCAAGTATTTGTCTAGTTGCTGGATTCCTTAATCTGTATGCATTGGTCGAGTTGTTTCTTTCCAGCACCAGTCCTTGCCAGTATGTTGAGAAAGTAAAATTTGCACAAGAATTTTCATTATATGTGCTTTGATATACCCAAGAACAAGGAGCTCGAACCATATGGATAGTAATGAACTCAGGATCTTGAATTATGTTAAACCACGTTTTGCATACGCATTTAAATCTTAATAATGATTTAACTGGTAGCCAGCTGAGGATCTCACAGATTATGTGATTTGGTAAAAAAAGGCCACGCATCATCCGCATTGAATTTCAGCTTCTCTCAACCCTAAAACCGAAGAGATAAGACTACAGTTATTAACGTAAGACAAGTTGTTAAGAACCAATCATATAATAAAAAAAAAAAAAAAAAAAAAAAAAAAAAAAAAAAAAAAAAAAGGGACAACAATGAGATGATCGAGAAAGAAGAAGGGAGTCTTGGAAACTCTATAATATAAATATTCATCATAGATTTATATTTGCATGAAAACATAAATCAAATTCACAAATATTTCACAAAATCCCATGAGATATAAATAATAATATTCACTAAAAGATCGGTGTGGTATTCCATTAATGTTGCTGCAGCATACCCGCAATTCTATAATACAATATTCTTTGCCTTTGGTGGTTGCCAATATATAGATATACGCAAGTATATAAAGATAAATAAATTTCAGTTGAAGAACGTACTTACATATCAGTGAGAAGATTTATACTTACCGGTCATCAAAAGTTTTTGCTGTAATCAGAAAACAAAGTATAGACGAAATTTTACGAGAACAAATAGGATAGAAGATGGAGAAGAGTTTAAAAAATATATGGCACGAATTTTAAAATATCAATTGGTATTATTCTTGTAAATACTTACCTAAGTGGAGTGGTTTCTCGACTTGGTTGTCAATTTTCATGTTAACTATTATGCTATTAAAATTTGCATCCATCACTACAATTTTGAGAAATAAGAATTTTAGTGAAATACAAACAATTTTAGTTTTCCTTTACATGATCAGCTATTTCCACCACAAACAATTTACGGATAGATTAATGTTTTTACTTATTTATCTGTAAGACTATTTAATGCATTTTTTTTTTTTATAATTTCAATAGGCAATTAATCATTAGCTTCTTTTCCTTTTCTCTATATATCGTTTATTGACTAACATTCTCCACCCTGTTATCAGTGCAAGAACCATGAGGGATTATTGGTTGATAATATAAATCTAGACCATTAAATTATAGTAAATTAAGGATAATAATTATTTGTTAAATTTTCATTTTAATACTATTTAAAAAAAAAATTAAAATATCCCTTTCCAACTACAAATGATTAACTAATATCGCCCACGACAATTTGAATGGTGAATTATGTTGACCTCAAAAAATGTTGCCAATAGATGCCGGATCCACCCACGCACACGTGAGCGAAGGTCCTACACGCTTAAGACACGTGGACGATCTAGAACGAACGGATTAGGGGCGTGGGAGTAGCTCAACGATGCAGGATGAGAACGTTCGGAATCTGCGGGATGTTCGTAATCCGATTGTACAATAATTACCTATCGGTGCTCATGAATGTGCATGTAAATATGTATGAATTCGTATTGTGTTATAAGGCAATATGAAAGAGAGAGTAAAATGTAATTTCTTGTATTGATTCTTACATTCGTCCTTCAATGTTATACAAGGGAAGTATTTATAGTGTTACATGTGAAATGGCAGCCTTTAGATGAGGTAGCACGTGACCTTATCTCTTTAATTCAAACATCCAATCCTAAGCATCATCCTTGGCTTGCTAGCTTACTGCGCATTTATTGCTTATGCAGAACCCCTATACTAATGACAAGACTTGACATGTATACTTATGACAAACGTTTCATCACTTATTCTAAAAAGATCTTTACGTAGAAAATCTCTTGGGAGAAGTGATCATGGAAGACGTTCCTTCATGGTTCGGGGACTTCTGCTTCAGCTTCGGATTCGGGGCTTTTGCCACTCATGTAGTACTTCTGCTTTGGGGTTTCGACTATCTTCACAGGCCTCAGCATGAAGGGCCTTGGATATACAAACCACTTCGGATGGAGTGCCACGTGGTTCAGATTGAGTGGGCCACAGGCCCACGTAGGTTGGCCAAGTATGACAACACCTAACAAATTATATTATAAAATCTTTCAAAGCCAATGAAATAATATAAACTTAAATTTCAAAAAATTACTTCCACGAAGCCATTCAAAAATTTAATTGATTCTCTATATAATATTTAAAGATTTCGTTTAGAAACTAAAAATTTTAGGGAATTTAAAATGAATAAAGCAGACGTTACTTACATCTCCATTCATGAAATCTTTCACTTACAATTATGCCCTTGTTTGGTTTAAATAAAAATTACGTTTTTAATAGATTTTGATAAAAGTTGATGAAATATGTGATTGAAAAATTGATAAAAGTTACGGATCCAATGAATTGTTAGATTTAAATTGAGTTTTAAAAAAAAAGTTTTAAATAATGAGGCCAAATAGAGGGTTTATGAGAGAAGCAATTAGCTGTGAACGTTTACAAACATTAATAAGAATATTATATAGTTTTTATAATAATAATAATAATAATAATAATAATAATAATAATAATAATAATAGTAGTAGTAGTAGTAGTAGTATAAATAGCACATATAACTATAAAATCTTTAATATATTATATAAGATAGTTTACATTCGTATGAAGGTAATTCAAAAAAAAAAAAAAAAAAAAAAAAAAAAAAGGAAAAACATGCATAGACGAGCCGAGTTTGGAGGCAGGCGAGTCGGGTGGCTTGATTTATTTGATTTAACACCCGTAAATGGAAGGAGAGGTGAGAGAAAATAAAAAAAAAAAAAAAAAAAAAAAAAGTAAAGAGGTAAAATAGCTTAAAAAATGAAACAAAGTCAATATATTCAGACACTCACAAAAAAGGGTAAATAGCACAAAATGTCCCTACATTTCAATGTTATTATGCAAAACGTTCCTATCTTTAATTTTTTAACATTTTTACCCCTATTTCCACATTTCATTGCACAAAAGGTCATTTTTATCCATTTTTTCAATAAAAAGATAAATTTACCCTTTATTCAAATAAAACAAAAATAAAAGAGTTAATAGCAACTATAACCCCTAATTTTTGAAAAATTACAAACTAGACACAAATATATACTTAAAAATCAAACATAAAAAAATAATTAGAACTCAAGATACATTACCTGTGTTCCTCTTCACTCCTTGGTATTCAGATTCCACTGACACCGTCGTATTCTGTATATAACAGCAGCGCAATTAACTCATCTTCAATTAATGCCAAATCTCGCAAGGACCGAGTTGTAGTTATAATAGACCTTAAAGTGTAGAGGTGCAGATTGCGGCGATTGTGCTCCAAAGTTTGGTACTTAACTGAGTTGGGCGATCTAGGTAGACAAGGAAGATGGTGGCGGCAGGCAGATTTGCGGACTTGTCGTGGTGACAGGTGGTTGGGTGGGGTGGTTATGTAAGGTTATGAAGCAACGTCGTGTGGTGGCTAATGGTTTTGAGAGGTGTCGGGCGACGAGGATTGGTGGTGGTGAGCAGCGGAGTTGGCGACGGGGAACGCTTGGTGTGGGTTGGCTGGATAAGTGGTGTTTGCAGTGGCGATCATAGTCGATATGGCAAGAGACTGGGAGGAGGCAGCATTGTTTGAGGCTAGTGGTATGGTCTAGGCAGGTGGTAGAAGTGGTGTATGAGTAATTGCAGTGGTTGTCGCTGCAGAAGGGTTGAGAAAGGGAAAAGATGTCAATGCCACAAGATGTGGCCGGTGAGAGTGAGTTTAGGGAGCATTTTTCGGCGATTTAGTCGGCGGTGGGTGGTGGTTTGAGTATGGATTGCCGGTGGCTCCATTAAAGAGGAAGGGTGGTGTTTTTTTTTTTTTTTTTTTCCTTCTTCTTCTTCCTTTTTTTTTCCTTTTATTTTTTACTTTTGATTTTTAAATATATATTTGTGACTAATTTGTAAATTTTTTGAAAATTTGGGGTTATTGTTGCAATTAATTCTTTACATTTTCTTTTCTGTTCTTTCTGTTTTATTTGAATAAGGGGTAAAATCATATTTTTATTGGAAAAATGGATAAAAATGACCTTTTACACAATGAAATATGTGTAAAAATATCAAAAAATGAAAGGTATAGACGTCTTGCACAAATCACAGTAACATTGAAAGGTAAGAACATGTTTTGCTATTTAACTTACAAAATATTTTTGAATTGACCAGTTAAGTCGTGGAACATACTATGATACCATGCATGTACTAAGAATCATTTATCGACTCCATCTTAGCACTCTTTCGAGCTTTCCTCAAGAGGCTAAAATTTAGAATCACTAATCAATTTCTCATTCCTCTTCAACATCTAGGAGTTGTAAATTACATCAAAATCTAACGTCTGTCACTGCTCCACCTATCTACGCTTGCATCAATCATAAGTATTTAGCCACTAAACCATCTCTCTTCTCATCTCTAAAGTCTCAACATACTATTAATGTTATATCATTTTAAACTTATTTTAATCCCACAATAAAAAATATCTGACTCCATCACTTAGTAATGTATTAGCATAATTTGAAGAAGACTATATTAGATATGTTAGGCCGTAACATAACTGATTATGACCCATTCTAACATTTTAACAAGTAATAAAAAAATTTAGACTGCGATATAAAGCAGTTGGGGGTAATTTCAACCTCAATATAAAGCGTGCCATTTATATTTCTGATGAAATTAATCATAACATTTTATGACACCAAGTGGAAGTAATGGGGTCTTAACCTTTATTCATAGTTATTGTTTTATACTATATTCAATGTGATGTAATTATTCGTCATTACGTGATATTGATTGCTTGATACATCACGGTATGGATTGCCTGATACCATATAGCACGTCAATTTTGACCTCAGGTGTGATGAGACACAATATTATATTTTTCGCCTCATTGTGAACTTGTATTTGTGTTATTCATGGGAGATTTTTCTATTTGACCTAATTTTATATCCTTTTAATTTATCCATAGAAAAGTCTATATTACCCTTAATGAAATAATTCTTCTTATATTGCACAATATATCCCAATCTTTTTGAACTATATTCTATTTTTGAATTTTTGAATATAAATCCATTCTATGATCTAATAAATTAGAATAATTTACGACATATTGTTCATATTTTTTATTTAATATATTATATTCTTCAGATGATAAATTTATATTTTTTAATTGAGAAATGATATTATTTTATTTCTTTTAACATTTATTCTAATAGATTATCTTATCCTTCAATTGTATATCCTGGCATTTAAACATACGAATAATCCCTACGATTCTCTAATATCTTAAAAAGATTCGTTCAAATTTTAGAAAAAAAATAATAGTTTTACCTTAGTTCTGATCTGAATCTTTATTCTTAGAACCGAGTGATCTTCGAACTCTGAATATGTAAATTGCTTCCTTCAACGACCTCTTGTATTCATGGACTTTTTACTATTTTAGCTTTTTGCTCTCACTGTATTAATTCCAAAGAATAAATCTCTAGATTTTGATAAAAGAAAAACTCTCTTTTTGTTAAAATAAGAAAGAAACTTTCTATTAAATCCTTCAAGAATATATGTGATAAAGATTTAGAAACTTACATTGATCTCAAAATATTGGAGTTTTATTTTTATAGAGATTTATACAAGATTTTCATTTGATACAAAATGATTTCTGAAAAAACTGGTTTTTCAAACTAAGGATGGCTTGAGAGTAGCTATTGATTACAATTCGAGATTTCAAGATATGTCTATCCTTCCATAATGCCTCTATTTATACAAACTTATGAGACTCTATTACATCAATGCATATATCAGAAATTTGAAAATGCGCACATGCCTTTCTATTATTGTTCTCCTGGTATTTACATATTCACATGCAGCTTCAACTCTTTATCCAAGGAGCATCTTTTCCTCTATTATTGTCCTCTTTACTTTATGTCTTCACATGTAGCTTTATCAATGGTGCTATATTATTGTCCTCTTTTCTTTATTTCTTCACATGCAACTCGGACAATCTCTTACCTGACAAGATTCTTTGATAGTGGTAGGACATCCTGGAAATCGATGTATGTCGAATTTTGTAATATAATCCTTTAAGATTTCTGATTTTCGATGGCCTCCATTTGAAACTAGCATCCAATTTTGATATTTATATAAAGATAAGAATTTTTTATCATACAAATTTTTAGCAACATTGTATATGACTTTGATTCCAAGTGCTCTTCTATTCCTGATCCATGACTTGGTCACCCTTGGAACCTTTTTATCATTTTCTATAACATCTATTTGGAAATTGTCTGCAACATATCCAATTGAGATTATGTGTTCAACTGGATAATAAACAATTCCATCATATTCATGATTTATTGAATAAAATTTCAAATATATTCTTCGTCTCTTGGCAAATCTTGATACTTCTTTTATGGATATGTCATCAAATTTTGAAACTTCAATTAAATCTTTTCTTGAATATATCAAATCTAGAAATCCATAATCTGCAATAATCTTTGTGAATGAAGGGTCTCTTCCTTCCATGGCTGTAACTCTAGGATAAACATTATTTTCTAGAGAGATGAAATATGAATCACTTATTTTTATTTCATAAACGATTCTGACTATCTTGACATATTCTTTTTCTTTTGGGTCTAAAGGGATCATATCATCTTGGTCTTGGTTTATGATACTAATAGTTTTGGAATCTTTTTTATCTTCATGTATCACCACTTTTTTAATTGGTGTTGAATATCCTTTTTTATCAATTGGTACGGTGTCACATCTTGGTTCACTGCTGCTTCCAGCTGTCCCTATTTGGTATTGATTTGGAAAACTCATTTCCAAGCTCTTTGGTATATCTGTCTCAGACAATATATCTTTTGCAATAGCGTCAACTTGATTTTTGAGTTCTATGGCCTCTTTATAATGCTCAATAGTGATATTCAATAATTTTTTATATTTGAGTTGAACATCTCCGAGATCTGTATTGCTTCAGTATTTATATCTTCAGATTCTTCTTTAAGAAAATATGTCCTTTTTTTGTATATGTAGGATAGATTGTTATAATTCCATGACCATGGCTTTATTTATCAGCAAATTCTATGTTTCTGCTGAGAAAATCTGCAAGAAAATTACTAACTCCTTTAATATGAACTATATCAAAATTATAAAATACTAAATAAGTTTGCCATCTATGGAGCCTTCTCTGTTGAGGTTCTGATAGTAGTTTATTTCTGACTAATCTTACAACTTGAGAATTATCAGTCTCAACAGTAAATTTTTTTGGATAATAAAAATAATGAGAACTTTTTTATTCCTCTAATAATTGTTAGTAATTCTCATGAGTGATATAATTTATTTCTACTTGATTAAAAATTCCACTTGAATATCTACAAATCTCATTTAAATCTGTTTTTAATATTGTTGCCCAATATTTATCTGAGGCATCAGTGTTAATAATCAAATTATCTTTTTCATCTACTAATCTTAATTTTGGTAATTTTTTACATTCTTCTTTCAATGATTTAATTATTTATGTATGTTGATCATTCCATTCTTTAGTATTTATTTTTCTAAGTAAAATTTGTATTTTATGCCTTTTCTTAAAAAGATTTTCAATAAATCGTTCTGCATAATTTAAGCATCCCAAAATTTTTTGTATTTGTTCTTTATATTCTAATTTATTTGGAAAACTTTCTGTTTTCTTAGATATATGAGTCTACAGTTTATTCATTTTTTATCTATTGATAATCCAAAAAAATCTATCTTTTGTCTTTCTATTATAGATTTCTTTTTAGAAAGTACAATTCCTTCTTTTTTACATTCATTTATGAATTATATTAACTGATTTCTATATTCTTCTTTACTATTAGAATATATCAGTATGTCATCTATATAAACAATTAGAAATTCATTAAACTTTTTAAATATATTATCCATTTTTTAGATATATTTGTGGTGCATTTTTTTAATCCAAATGACATTACTAACCATTCATATTTTTCTTGAGGTATACTAAATGTAGTATATTGTATATTATTTTCTTCCATTTTTACTCGCCAAAATCCTGATTTACCATCAAATTTAGAATAATGTTGTTTTCATTTTGCAAGGTTTATTAAAACTTCTTTATTTGGTAAAAAATATCCATTAAATTTAGTATATTTATTTAATTCTTTATAATTTATAATCATTCTAACTTTACCTCTAACCTGTTCTAAATGTTTCATAACCATAAAGGCTGGACTACTATGAAATCCATTACTAGGTCAGTTTCTGTTTTAATAATTCCTTTATTTGATTTTTGAATTCTTGTGTATCTTCTATAATATACGTCATTGGTTTGACTTTTATTATAACATTTTTGTCAATTCTATTTTGGCTTTGGGTGATGTGGTTTCCAAAATAATAATGGATTTTCTTCATAAACTTTTTCTAATTGTTCAATAAATTTTTCTATACTTATTTCTATTCCCGTTTTTTCGAACTTTTTTATTCAATATTTTTTTTTATTTCATTAAATATGATTGATTTTTTCTCCCATTTATCACCACACTAAGTTGGTTGAACTTTATAAGGTTTAAATTCTCTTGAAATTTTTAACAAGTGTAAGCAAGGTGTTTGTAACATTATCATATAATTATTTTGTTTATAATATTGAAATTATTGTATAAAGTCATTTCCTAACAATATATGACACTCTAATTTATCATATTTATATCTTTTATTTATTGTAACTTGTTTACTTCCAAAAATTATATTAACTTTATCAGTATTATTAATTATTTGAGTGCTTTTACCTGTGACTCCAGTTATTTTTAAATTACTATTACTATTCCATGATTTTATAAAAAAAAAATTTAATATTGTTATATTACTTCCTGTGTCTGTTAAAGCACAAGTTGTTGTGTTTGTTTCTACAGTAGTAACTTGTATATATACAGCTAATGAAAAACTTATCTGATTGTACATTTAGTTATTTTTACATAATATAGTCTGCCCATTATGTATTATGTATAATTCTTATCTTTTTATACTATAATCTTCTAATCTATTCAGAAAATTCATTCCTAAAAGTATATGAGGGTTTATATCCATACTCTTATCTATATAACATGGTACTAAAATGTTTATTCCTCTGATTTTTATTAGTACTTTAACTTCTAATTCTGAAATATATATTTGTCTATCAAAATTTACATATCTGTATGGATCAATTTTATGAGTTATTAGACATTTATTTCTGATTGAAACTATATGACATTTACTAGCTCCTGTATCTATTAGTATATTTGGTCCATTTATATATTCTCCTTCTATTTTCATATTTCCCGCATTTTTGTAAAGTTTTATTTCTTTTATATTACTAAATTCTTCTAACTGATTTTTAAGTATTCTAAAACTTTTTGACATTTTAATTAATTTTCAATCCTTAAATATTATATTATTAGAACATTCTTCTTCATTTGATTATGTTATTTCAGGTTTATTTCTTGTTATACTAAATTCATATTCTTTTGGAATTAAACTTATTTGTTTATTTGGTTATATTATTTTGCTAATATCTTTACATTCTTTATGTACTTCGATATATGGTTTTATTGGAATACATGTTTCCATAATTAGAATTGGTAAATGTATATAAAGCTCTATATTTTATAGTCATAATTTGATCACCTGATTGCATGATATCATCTCTATGCAGTTTAAAATGCAATCCTAAAACTTCATTAAAGTTTCTATCTTTCAATGATACACAATATTTTGGGTAGTATGTAAACATTATTTTTGATATGCTAAATTTCTTTCTATTGTTCCTAAATGACTATCTTTTAGATTTATTATTCTTCCATCATGTAAGGTTATTATTAAGCGTGAGTCTATCACTTCTCTGATAATGACTTAAGCATTATTTGTATTCCCACTAGATAAATATATTGGATTTTTTTCACTTTATTTTTACTAACCTTTGTTAATAGTTCTTCAACTGTATTTTTTTTTTAAAGATTTAATTTATGATTTTCATGTTGTTTTTACATCTATAGTTTTCTCGATTTTATGATATTCATTTATTGTTATCCCTCTCTTTTTCAAATTCTATCTAAAACTTCCCATTTTCTTATTTTTAAATCTAAAGATAATTTTTGCATTTTCTTAAATTTATTACTATCAAAGGTAACTTTTAATTCATAACCTTCTATTCTTTCATACTCTTGTATATTTATATTATTATTTTTTATTTCTTCTATTTCCTTATTCAGATTTAGATTCATCTGTTTCATTTATATATATTTCTTGATTATAATATTGTTCAATATCCGATATTTAACTTAATTCATCTTTTATTTTCAAATATTCTTTTTGTAATATTTTAACTTTTTTTTTTTTTTATCATAATTAGTGCTTATATGACATATTTCCCTACAATTCCAACATTTACATTGACTTTTATTTTTCTATTGACCATATGAGATATTTTTTCTTTTATAATATTTTCTTCTAGGATTTATATATATTTTTTATTAAAATTTCTAAATTTTTAAAACTTTTTATTTTTATATTTTCTTTTGTTAACCCTTCTTTCAGGATTACATTCCTATTGTATAGGATTTTCCATATCTTCACAACATATTCTAATTAATTTTCTTGATTTTTTTCAATAATTGTTTTTATTGACATATATATGCAAGCTTTTCAAATAAAAATTTTATTCTTGAATCTAAAGTTATAGGTATTCCAATATTATCTCTCACATATTTTTCAAATTCTATTTTAAAATATATTCCACATGAACTTGATAATTTATTATAATACATGTCTTGATATATTTCTTGATTTTCATTACTATAAAATTGAGTATAATAATAATTTCTGAATTCACAAGTATATTCTTTAATTTTACACATATCACATATTGTTAAATTTATTAATTTAATTATAGCATTATCTTTTTCTCTTATTGCTTCTCTTTCAAAATTTCTTATCCAATTTTCTCCTAAAAATTCGTCTAAAATATATTATACTAACTTTTTCTTTACCTTGTGTATCTGATTTTATTATTTCCGTTTGTACGTTTCTTTTTATTAATGTTTGTGTATTATTACTTATTCATTCCCTCCAATTTCTAACATCTTCTTCAAAGGATGCTATTAAGAAATATATTCTTTTTTCAGTACTTTTCTATATGTTATCTTTATTATATAAAAAGAATAATATCATTGAATATGCCAAAGTTAATAAGGCTTTTTTAGTACATATTTTACAATTTAAATCTAATTTTGGTCCTCTATTAATAATATGTTTATCATAATTATCATTTAATTCAAACTTGTTTCTATATTTATTTCCTTTAAGTGGTTGTCTATATTTTACTTTTTCATAAAATTGTCTATATGATTTATTATATATAGGTGCATAACTTTCATCTGAGTCTTGTAATTCTTGTTTAGAAGTTCCTATTGAATTAGATCCTCCTTCGATATTCATTAAAACTTGGTATTCACTTCTATCACTTAAACTTAATTGATCAAAATTTTCTATAAGTAAATCTAATTCTTAATTCATCTTTATTTTCTTGATTTTCTTCTATTTTTAATTTTCCTAACATTTTTTTCTTTAGATTCTTCTTCTTCTAATATTTTAGGTAATATATTCTTTCTAAATTCATCACACATACTTCCTATTTCTATTACTATATTTTCTTTTTCAATATGTTTCTTTCCTATTCGGGTCATTTCTTTTTCTATAATTTTTTTTATCTATTTTCTTTTCTTTATTTTTATTATTTTCTTTAATTCTCTAATTTCAATTTTTAATAGATTTATATCATTTCTTGTCTTTTTAACTTTATTTCTTAAATCTTGGACATCATTTATCAACATTTTTATTAATAATTTGAATTCTTCCATATATTCACTTATTGATATCTTCATTTTTTTTTCTTAATCATCTTTCTAACATATAAGTTAATTTACATCTTTTATATTCTTTTTCATCTATTATTTTTCCAAACCTTCTATTAGCTATATATGTATTTACTAATTCTTCTTTTACTATCTTAAAGTATTTACTTTATAGTCTTAATTTTTCACATTTTAATTTTATTAACTGTTTTTGTTTTACTTTTATTCCATTTGATATTAATGTTATATCTTGTATTTTTCCTTGTATCTTATTAATATTTGTGAGTAATCTATTCAATTTTAAATCTGGATTATCATTTACACTCATACATTTCTTTATAATATATATTAATTTCTTCATCTTCATATATTTTAATAATTTTTCATATATATATATATATATATATATATATATA
>NC_036244.1:45092-93002 GCF_002742605.1 Olea europaea var. sylvestris | reverse complement strand
ATATATATATATATATATATATTTATTTTACTTAATTTCAATAATTATTTATTTTACTTATTTTAATTTCCATGATCTCTATGACTTTGATACCAATTAATTTGGGGTGCTACTTTAAGCGAACAAAAAACAAATCAATCAGATAAATAAATAAAAAAATCTATATAAACAATCTATCTAAATTCAAGTAATGATTAATTTTAAAGACTAGAATGGAAGATTTCTATATTATAGTGATTTGTATGTAATATTTATAAGGAGAGGTATTTTAGGTACTTTAATTGGTTGAAATGGTCAAATGCTAGTTTGGAAAAATAACCTCTTTATTTGCGCCATTTTCATGTATTTTTCGTTACTCATTAGCATACTAGTACGTTACAATTTACTAAGAATATCTTGATGGGTTTGTATAAGTTGTATTTGTGTCATAATCATGACGGTGAGGTCCTTGGTTTGCCACGTTTATAGCAACCATCCTATCATGTAGTTACAATCTATCGTAAGCAAGATATATACACACAAATAAATACAAAAATTATAAGCAAGTAAAGTCAACCATGAATGACATTCCCAAAGGAAAAATATTTTACCAGTTGAATAGAATAGGGCATGGCTCCGGCTTTATCGTTCAATACATTAGTGTGGGTCCCACATTGAAATCATCATTTGGCTTGCCCAAGCTAATCTTGTCCACCATATAATACCAGAGTTAATATAGTAATTTGTCAAAATATTAGCCCTCAAATAAGAGAGAGAGAGAGAGAGAGAGAGAGAGAGAGAGTTTATTCATGTCAATCTCAACTGTGTCATCTTTTTCATCCACTGCACTCCACTCAAATAATACTGATTATTCTAGCATCAATTGCGCCGTCTCAATTTACTTGACTTTTTCAAGATGAAAAGTAAAGTATCAACCACCCCACCAAAATTTACATAATTTCTACTTTATATTGCATCCAAACTTTGGATCAGGAAAAAGTGAGTCCTCCAATTCAGTAGCAACTGAAGAGAGATCTGGGAAGAAAAAAAATATGGGCAAGATTGGTTGCAGCATCAATGGAACCTTGGATGACTCGAAATTCAACAAGCCGATGCCTTGGATTGGAATCTATGTGGCTGCAGCCTCTGCAGCATGTGCTTTGGCCATGGCTCTTGATGCCTTTCGTGGAATTCGCTATAGAAAGTTCTGGTTCCCGTGCAAATTCTTCGCTCTCAATGCCATGACCCTCACTCTTATCGGCGTGGCAATCAAACTCGCGGTTGACTTGAATACGTCCATGCCTCGCCCAAACGACCAGCTTGCGAAACTCAGCAGTACCACCTTTATCTGTACAGCAATAGGTAATTTTCTGCCTTCTTTAGGTACTATGGGAGATCAAGAAATGATGATGAATGTTGTGGCTTTGGGAATTCTTGTCGTTACTGTCATTGTCAACATTGGGATCCAATTAGGTACCGGGGTAATTTATGTGTTTTGGAAAGAGCATGCCATCATCATGTTTCTTATGGTGATTTTGTTTTCAATCACGGTTTCTTCGGCTCTAACAATTCCGTCAACAAAGTCTTACTTTGATTTGAAATATAGGAAGAAATATAAACTAGCAATCGAAGAATGTGATAGCAATGTAAATCCACGCGTACCTGAGAAACTCAGAGATGATTTGACGAGATACTGGATGATGGCCAATACTTGCAACCCGCAATTCGTGATGGGGCGCTTAGCAACGTGCACAGCTTCAGGTGCATTCTGCCTCCTGAGCGCCATGATTCTAGCAGAAGCCATGCTTCGCAATTACTTGACGCCCTGGTGCTTTAAGTTTTGTGATGGGGAGTCGGATTACAAATGGTCAGCTACTTTAATTCTTGTAACTCAAGCTATAGCAGTAGGAGTAGGTACCCTCGCCCCGGCATCTAGATGGTTCATAGCCATAAAATTCAGGTGCCCGAAGAGACACAAGAAGACCTACAAATCCGAATTTGCAGTGGAAAACTATTGGATACGGATACTATACAGGTGGAGAGACTGCCCACTAAATTATAGAATCTTCGGCCGGCAAGGGAGAAAACTTGTGCACATCACAAAGAACAAGGTCTTGAATCTATGCATTTGGATTCAGAAAGCAATGGTATTACTGAGCAAGTCTGTCAGGCTTGTTTCAATATTGTTTATGAGCCGGTTGCTGATCGTCAGCCAGTACAGCAACAAATTTATCAGCTTAGTTAAATGCAGCAATACGGTTTTAAATTTTGAGGTAAAATCAGACTCAAATGCCTGTCCAAAGCTGGAACTTAGAAATTTTGTTTTGCATCTTGAGGGAGAGGAAGAATTGATTGACATGGTGACAGAAAATGACAGGGATACCACTGGTTGTTGGATCAGAATGGGGAAAAAGAAGCAGCCAAAGTACCTCATACAACTTTTGGAGAAACTGAATTCTACGCGTGGATTTGAGGGTGTGAAGAAATTTGACAGCGACCAGGTTTCTTCGCTGGACTCTGAAGAACCTCCTAACTGTTGGGCTCTTCCTGTGGTGACATTAACAAGCATTGCAGTTGCAATAGGCCACAGCAACTTTCATTTAGTGAAGGAGTTGATACACAGCGTACACCAAGGCCTGGAGTACATTAGGGTCATAGAAAACAACCTGGACACAAAAAGAGACACGTTAAATAGCAGGCAAGCAGCAGAAATTGTGTGGGTTGGAGTTGATCTCCATTACAGGTGGTTGGATTTGGAACTTCGTGAAATGGGAATTGAAGGCAAGAGTTCAGGAGAGGTAATTTCAGAGCTCTCTGATTCAGCAAAACACAGATTCATGGAGTTGAGAAAGATTGACGCAATAAGTTGTTTAAGAGACGGTCCTTCCAGATGGCCGATCAAGGTTTTGGCCACCAATTCAATGTACAGAACATGTCAAACACTTCTGCTAAATCTTGTTGACAAAGAGAGTGAATGCAGTAATAAAATGTTTGAAATACTTTCTGGGATGATCGCGGATGTAATAGGGGCTTGTCTTACCAACTTACCACGCATAATATCCCAGAAATGCCATCACAGCACCATTGAAGAAAGAGAGCAAAGTGTACGCAACGCTATTCTACTACTGGGTAAAACAGAGAAGATCTTGGAAATTCTTTACGGGCAACCACTTCCAACATCAGATCCAGATCAAATGGCTTGCATTGATGACTGGCGTGCACTGAGCAGAAAGAAAGATCATCTGTGTGGCGAGCCCTCTTCTGGAAATTGTGATTTGGAATTAAGTAGTTCGTCTGATTTGTATCTGAACATTGACTAAGAAGTAGAACATGTAATTTTGGAACAAAAAATGCAGGCGCACGTTTTGATATGTAGTACAAACTTACTTCTAAATGTATATATCTTGTATTTTTATAGCTTTTTCAGCAGAAATACAGCGCTGTATTTATATATGCAAGTTCAGACTGTTCAGTGCCAAAAATAAAACAAGGGAATGACAGAAAAATAACTTAGATAAACTAGACAATTGACCATATCCCAAGCAATTCCATAAGCGAATAAAATTAAAAAGATCAGGAAGGATGATATTGGTATTTTCCTGTCCATACTACTCAATATGCACGAGCAATTGGAGTGCATAAACTTTGAAACATAATGGCAGGTAACTATAAAAACTGAATCTGAGACAAGAAACTGCAGCTTGCTGAAACAAATCAAGCCTGACTAGAATATAAAATTTTAGCAAAAAATAGTATAAAACGAGATACGCATAGATACCAATTCTTGGAAAAATAAGCAATTTGAGTGGGATGAGATGCCTGGAGGAAAAGATCATTCTGAATATCAACTTCTAAATTTGATCCTAATAGGTGATGATAATGGTAATATTCATTTCTTAGTGTATTTTATTTCATATACAAGAAAACAAGTGTCAAACTCAATTGACAGAACACTATATTTTAGTAACTATATGTTTTCTTTGTTGAGATTGCTCCACGTAGGTTGTGGATAAGGTTGTTATTTAATTTATAAATGGAAGGGAAAGTCTCACCTTTTGAGCTAGTTTTTGAGGGTGGGAAAGGTCTAATACCCCCAAACACTGGTATGAGAGCCCGGTTTATCAACAAATCTCCGCCCAACAATCACGGAGATATGGGTTTGTGTCAGGGAAAGACAAATTTGGTCTCCCCGCAGGGCCCGACGTGTGGGGGAGATGTGTTTGGTCTCTCATAAAGCCCGATGCGTAAGGGGAAAATTGTTAAGATTGTCCCACATCGGTTGTGGATGGAGTTAGTATTTAGTTTATAGTGGGAGGAAAAGTGTCACCTCTTAAGCTAACTTTGGGGGTGAGAGAGACCCAATACCATCCAACATTCTTTACCTCCTATTTTGTAGTCAACCAAAGAAACATAAAATGCCTACAGGTTTTTAAACAGAACTTCCCATTGGATATATGCTATATCCTCTTTTTGACCAGTTTTAGGTTTTAGAGGTGTTGGCAATCTTTAGACAAAAACATAGTCGTAAAAGAGTTTTAAAAAGTCAAAGAGTCAAATGGTAGGTTGTATAGATGAGTTATAAGTTATTGGGATCGTCCATGGAACAAAAGAAAAAGTTACCGGATTTATGCTACCCTACTGCCAAGCTGTTGTTTGAGGGTCCAAAACAGTAACATTGCTAACCCGCTGCCTTCCTATCACTCGAGTGGAGTACCTGTTGCTCGCCTATCTTTTGGCTCTCGTTCGAGCGATAGTGTTTCCCAATAAACCCTATTTTCTGTTTGTCGAGTTATATTTGTCTCATACTACCCAAAACTTCCATATTATATATACCCACGCCTCACTTTTGAAATCGTGTGCGTTAAACATTGAGTTAAACAAGAAATCACTTCATACACATTATATAAACAGCTCAATCCTCTATTAATTTAGTCTTATCATTAAAAAACATCAAATTCACGCAATCTAAAATACCAAAATACATTATTCCACATAATCTGTCAAAGTTCTGAAACTCAAGGAATGTGACTGGAGTTCCAATTGAAGGAGAATGAGGAGTTTTCGGTGATCTACATGAGATAGACGAACTCAAAAGGCTGAGAGTTGATACAGGAGCACATAATCCAAAAGGGCTTTGGTAATTACAGTCAGGACATCAGAAATTACAAGAGTTAGTCAAGTCTGATAGTATTATTAGTTGATTCATTTATAGCGAATTCTTACTGGTTTGAGGATGGAGTTTTTAACCCACGAGGGATTTTCTTCGTCAACATTTTTTGGAGTTATTTATTTTTAGCAATTTATTAACTGTGTTAATTCAATAAAGATAGTCGTGCATGTGAATTCATCTAGATTAATTAATAACTGTGACTTGTTGCTTTTATTAATTGATTAATTTAAATTTCGCATAAGCCTTATTCATCCTCTCTAGTGTTAGTTGGGTAGAACTTCTTTATTTCAAGTACTATCAAAGCGTCAATACAATTCCTGACCCTAAATTAATCTAGATGGGTCAGTTTCTTTCCGTGCCTCGATTTTTTGGCGAAAGCAATTATACATATTGGAAGGTTAAAATGATAGCCTTTCTTAGGTCTCCAGTTGTGTGGATTTGGTTAGTGTACAAAATGGTTAGACCGTCCCTTCGACTGTTTTAGGTGTAGTTACCCACACGAGCATTTTACCTTGGACCAAGGATGAACTAGCTAAATGCAACTGGAATAGTAAAGGGCTTCATATCCTATTTATTGCTGTGTTCGTCAAAGAGTTTAGGAGAGTATCAATGTTGAAATCGGAAAAGAAGTTTTCAATATTTTAGAGACCATACACGAGAGAACCAAAATTGTAAAGAACTCCAAGCTGCAGATTTTAACCACTAGATTTGAAGAAACTAGAATGAAGGATAATGAATTGTTTGATGAATTCTATGCGAAGTTAAATGACATAATGAACTCTAGGTTCAACCTAGGTGAGAAAATTCTTGAGCCTAAAATTGTTTGAAAAATTCTTAGATCTTTACCTGAGAGGTTAGAACCAAGATTACTGCGACTGAAGAGAGCAATGATTTAGATACAATTAAGAAAGAGGAACTTCTAGGATCTTCCAAACCTATAAACTCACCATATCTCAACCGAAGAAAAATAAGTCTATAGCCATGAATACTGTCAAGGATGAAGCGTATGAGTCTACTGATACGAAGACCCTTAGGGATGATGAGATATCTTATTTTGTTAAGAAATTCCAAACAGTTCTTAGAAATAAGAGAAAACCTCAAGAGATGAAGAAGGGTACCAACCTATCAAAAAAAAAAAGGGTACCTGTAGCAACACAAAAATTTTAGAATAAAATTTATTTATTTTACATGTTATATAATTATGTTTTTTAAAGTTGAGGACTAAAATGAAAAATATTTTTAAATTTCTATTTTATTCGTTCCAAATAATTAGATATTGATAGAGCTATATTAATATATCAATATAAGATTCATTTTATAGGTTGTAATTAATTAGAAGTTTTAGACTCGAGAAAAGGTTATTTTGGATAAGAAAACATTAAGTTAGACCCAATTGAAAGATAATAGGATCAATAGAATTTTATATAAATTATAAATCAATTCATTTTCTCTCTCCAAAAACGTGTGAGGTAGGTATTGAATTGTTATTTTATTTTTAGTTTAATATTAACCTATTTTGAATTTGATTTGATAGCTAGTATCCTATTTGAATAATTATGAATTTGTTATTAAAATATAATTCAAATATCTAAACTAGATTTTATCCAATAGGATACATGTTTTATATTATAACTCAACCACTTTTTATTACTATATATAATGGTTTATATTTCACCACACCAAAATTTATACACGAGAGAGAGAGAGAGAGAGAGAGAGAGAGAGAGAGAGAGAGAGTACTTTTGGGAACTAGAAGACAAGAAGTCATTTTGCAACCATTATTCACTAGAGCTTTGAAAAGATTTTGGGCACGTGCATTCATATTTTGTTCAATAGTTCATTTTATTTAACGAGGTAAGATACTTTATGTACAAATATTTCGTTTCCTTATACTTTTATATTCAATTAAACATGCATGGATTGTCAATAAACATTCATTTTTTTAAGAGAAATGAAATCTTACGGGATTATGAGAGAACCTAAGATGTGTGTATCGCTTAGTCACCAATATACTTCATAAGATCAGAATGGTATGAAGTGTAATTTTTATTGTTATATATTTGTATATGAAAATTGCATGTATCTTACTGGGTGTTTTCGAATACCCACTCTTACAATTTTTTACGGATTAGTTCGAATCGATTGGATTTATGGTAGGGCAGTGATGTGAGCTATCAAGAGGATCATAGGATCAAAGAATAAATTTTTCAGCCTTCATGATTATTTGTTGACTTATTTTAAGATATGTTTATTGTTATTTTTCAGATACGATTGCTACGTTTACTTTAAATTTATGAATGCCGCAGTTATTATTTATAAAAAAAATTTATTTTGATCTTTTGCTATGCCAAATTAAAGAAAAAATGAATTTTTTGTAATGCTCCGATGTTATAAAAATTTGGAGCATTATAGCTTAGTATCAAAGGGTGGTTTGACTTTTCTGTAGACTATTTTTTGAAAAAAAATAATTTAGAACAGTTCACGTGAATAGTATCGTAATGTTCACGTGAACAGTAAGATATTTAAAAAAAAGTTTTGGAAAAAAAGAAATTTTTTTTTGGAACAATGTCATGTGAACAGTAACAGTTCAGTTACTGTTGACATGAACAGTAAAGATATTTAAAAAAAATCTAATTTTACATGACATGACAAAGAGTTATAAGATTTTAAATGTGATAGGACATACTTTGAATATTGCAATTTTGTTATAGATTTTTGTCTCATTTTGTAGTAGTTTGGAAATTACCATTCACATCAATATCCATTTATTTTTATGCATTTGTTTCTTTATTTTGAATAATAAATGATTGTTTAAATTGATTTCAAGTAATAGTAGTTTAGAATTTAAATTGTTACAGTTTCATGCGTATGGTTTAAATTTCACATGTGATAAATTTTTATGTGTTTTAACTTTAACTTTTGGGGATGTTTTAAAAATGGACCTTTGAAAAATTGATATTTTAAGAAATTTCACGTTAGACTTATCATTTGAGTTTTGTTGATTTGCATAGTTACAAAATTGAAGGGCTTTGTCAAAAAGACCTAAATTGACTAAGAAGAGCTTGAGATTTAAACGATTCATCTGTGACCCTTCCTCATCTGGAAGCCTTTTAATTGCGCATTATTCAAATCGAAGAGGCGAAAAACAATATTTCGACCAAAAAAAAATTAAAATCGAAGTGATTTTAAAAAAAATGTAGGATAATGAATTTTTTTTTATATTAAACAAATAATGTTATAAGAATACTTGGCACATTACGCTCACTACTTGACCACTTTCCAGTTGATCCTAGGTATGAAATATAATGACATATTTATAGCATAATGCATTTTGCTTTATGTTATGAAATGTATAAGCATGCTTACCTCGCATAATTTATTTGTCATTTTTTTTCATATTTTACTATAATATCTTTTATGCACTGAGAATAAAATAATATTGATAATGCAAGATTAAGCATAATTTAGATTATACTTGTCACGCGATTAGGATGACTAGGAATAGCCCAACATACCTCCAGTGTGCTGAAATGGCCATTGAGAACTACATAAATTATGAAGTAAGATGGGAGCGAACTTTTATTGAACATATGGAAGATTTCCTTTCTAAGTGGGAGTGAGCAAGATCATTCGGATATAATGAGGGGACAGTCCTCTCAATATACCACCTTATAAGTACTATGCGACCTCAATGGAGAGACGTGGCTTTCTTCTTGAGGGATATGGATTATGGGTTATATTTGGAAGGAGATTGGGATAAGATTAATTTTAAAGGATACTACGCAGATAGCATAATTTTATGAAATCACAAACAACAAGCACCAGCGCCCGAAATCGAGCCTAAACTCGAACTATAGCCAGAGGAGGATTCGGAGGAGCGGCCGGAAGAAGACCTAGAGGAAGATATCGAACTAGAGCCGAAAGACCCTGAGCAAGAAATCCAACCACAAAATTTAGTTGATTTGGTTGCAGATTTCGAGCCAGAGTCATGTATTACTTCGGATGATGAGATGCCATAAAAAGAAGATTTTTTTTAGGACTCGCAGGGATTAGAAATAAGTGTTATTTATTTACTTAGGAAAAGTTTAATTGTTTATTTATTTGATGATGAAGAGCACATTACTATATGTAAGGATTTAGAAATTTATATTTTTAAAGTTCTTTGTTATTACGAAGATTATTAATAATATTAGGTTATTTTATCAAATATTCCTAAATTAAAATTTTATTTGTTTTAAGAAAATGTCGAGACACAACAAAATCAAGCTATGATCATCAGGGATTTACTAAGGGCGGTACAAGATTTGGATAGGCAACAAGCACAGGCTAGCCCCCATGGTATAAACACTAACAACATCAGCTCAATTGTGGAACTATCACGTTTCTACAAACCTCGAACTTTTGATGGCAAGACAGACCCACTAGCAGCCGAAGAATGGATAAGTGGAATGGAGCGAATCTTCAAACATCTATCTTGCATTGATGCTCAAAATGTGTTATATGCAGAATTCATGCTGATTGACGTTGCAGGCCACTGGTGGGAGTCAGCATCTTGCACTAGAACAGAAGCACAACAACGTGCTCTGACGTGGACACAATTTAAGGACGAAGTGATGGGAAAATACTTCTTCCAAGCTCTGAGAGATCAAAAGGAGATAGAATTCCTTCAATTTAAACAGGGAAAAATGAAGTTTGAGGATTATGCGAGAAAATTCGAACAACTCTCAAGGTATGCACCATACCTAGTGGACACTGAAGCAAAAAAAAGTAAGAAGGTTCAAACTGGGATTGCGTCTTAAGATTGGTGAAATACTGGCATCCCACTAATTCACCACCTATAGCCGAGTATTGCAGACTGCCTAAGCAATCTCAAATAGGTTGGAAATTGGTCAAACTCACCAGCAAAGGTCAAGCCTTCAGGAAAGATGAAATGGAATGGATCCAACGAAGAGAAAGAAAAAGGACACAACAAGAAAGCTAACTTCGAATTAAGTTTTGGACAAGTTTCACCTTGTCCAAAGTGCAACAAAATGCATAGAGGTGAATTTCTGTACGGGAAGCATGTGTGCTATAGATGCGGTAAAACATGATATATTTTCAAAAACTGCAAAGAGGACCTTTCAAAGAAGAATGACGAGCCAGAAAAGAAGGGAAAGGCTAGATTTTTTACTTTAGCACAAGTACAGGTCACAGAAGACCAGAACGCAGGGAATTTCGAGGATGAAATTCTCTTAAGGATGGTATATTTTAGCAACCTGAAAATTTTAGAATAAAATTTATTTATTTTACATGTTATATAATTACATTTTTTAAAGTTGAGGACTAAATGAAAAATGTTTTTAAATTTCTGTTTTATTCGTTCCAAATAATTAGATATTGATAAAGCGATATTTAATAAATCAATATTAGACTCATTTTATAGATCGTAATTAATTAGAAGTCTTTGACTCGAGAAAAAGTTATTTTGGCTATGAACACATTAAGTTAGACCCAATTGAAAGAAAATAGGATCAATGGAATTTTATATAAGTTATAAATCAATTCATTTTCTCTTTCCAAAAACGTGTGAGGTGGGTATTGAATTTTAGTTTTATTTTTAGTTTAATATTAACCTATTTCGAATTTGATGTGATAGCTAGTATCCTATTTGAATAACTATGAATTTGTTATTAAAATATAATTCAAATATCTAAACTAGGTTTTATCCAATAGGTACATGTTTTCTATTATAACTCAACCACTTTTTATTACTATAAATATTATACAATGGTTCATATTTCACCACACCAAGATTTATACACACGTAAGAGAGAAAGATGGTACTTTTGAGAACTAGAAGACAATAAGCCATTTTGCAACCATTATTCACTAGAGTTTTGAAAAGATTTTGGGCACGTGCATTCATATTTTGTTCAATAGTTCATTTTATTTAGCGAGATAAGATACTTTATGTGCAAGTGTTTTTGTTTCCTTATACTTTTATATTAAATTAAATATGCATATATTGTCAGTAGATATTCTTTTTTTTTTAAGAGATATGAAATCCTACGGGATTATAAGAGGACCTAAGATGGGAGTGTCGCTTGGATCACTGATATACTCCATAAAATCAGAATGGTATGAAGTGTAATTTTTATTATTATATATTTATATATGAAAACTGCACGTATCTTAATGGGTGTTTTAGAATACTCACTCTTACAAGTTTTTGTAGGTTAGGTCGGGTTGATTGGATTTGTAGTAGGGCAGTGATGTGGGTTGCCAAGAGGATCGTAGGAACAAAGAATAAATTTTTTATTAAATTTTTCTGTCTTCATAATTATTTGTTGACTTATTTTAAGACATGTTTATTGTTATTTTTCAGATACGATTGTTATATTTACTTTAAATTTATGAATGCAGCAATTATTATTTATTAAAGAATTTTATTTTGATCTTTTGCTATGCCAAATTAAAGAAAAATGAATTTTTGGTAACGCTCCGATGTTATAAAAATTTGAGGCGTTACAGTACCCCAGTAAATTCCAAAAAGACAAGCGTGATAAGACAAAATACTAGGAGCTCTAATAAGAAATCTCAATCAATTAGATGTCATGAGTGTTATGGTTTGGTAGGATTGAATGCCCTGCCTATAAGAAGAACTTAAATAAAGAAAAGGGTAAGACATTGACAGTATCACTAAATAATGATCAATCCAATTCGAGTGATCAGAGTGATTCCTCTAGCAGTGAGGATGAAATGAACTAAATGGCATTCGCGTCTATAGTTAAGAATGAATCTGATAAGGATAGCGAGGAGGTTAAGAAAAAGGAACGTAGTGAGAACTCTGAGGAAGACAGAGATTTATAAAGCTTATCAACAATTATTTAAGGAGAGTTTTAAGATAAAGAAGAGCAATAAAATCCTATTGAAGAAGGTTAATGAACGAGAGAAGGAGAGAGTGAGAGACTCATAGCCAACCTTCAGGATTCTACTAAAAGTCTCAGTGAGTTTAGAGTTGTCAATGAGAAGTTAGAAGCTAAGGTTAAAACATTAACCAGTCACCTGGAAAAACCTAGTACTCAACTCCATTACTTCTTCGGTGGTACTCAAAAACTTGATAGTTTGTTATGGATGAACAAGCCAGCTGGAAATAGTCAAGGTTTGGGATATGTTTTGACTGATAATAGTACTGCCAGTACTTGCAAGACCACCTTTGTCCCAGGCGCCTAAAAACTTAGGAATGTTGCCAATTTTGAACCCAAGGAAAATGGTACATTAGGACAGAGGCCTACTAGACAACATAGAGCCAACCAACCTAGAAACGAATATCAGCAATCTTGTGGTTTTGAACCTAGGTTTCTTCCTACTTGTTTCAATTGTGGTGTATTGGGAAACACAAGGCCTCGGTGTCATAAAATTGTGATTAGAAGTGGGAGTTAGGATATCTCTAGTAAGCTCAACTTCCTTACCAATTAGGTTAGCCACTTAATTGAGATGATGACATAGTTGACTAGGATAACCTCTATTTCTGAGAAGGTTTGGCTTAAGAAAAGTTATCTCTCTAGATAAAGTGAACAATTGAACTGCTATGTTGCCAATATTGCACTTAAAGCTCAAAATAACTCCATGTGGTATCTTGATAATGCAAGTTCTTGACATATGAGTAGAAATAAAGCTCTATTTTCTACTCTTAGTGATTGGAATGACAATATGGTTACTTTTGGAGATGGGTACACTGCACCTATCCTTGGTAAATGTATCATCAATATATCTAGATTACCTGTTAGCTCAAATGTATTTTATATGAAGGATCTAAATTCTAACTTGTTAAGCATTAGACAAATATATGATGCTATTTTGAGGTTAGTTTTGTCAATAAAAGGTGTACTGTTTATGATCCTACCAGCAATGTTGTCCTCAAATGTGTAAGGACTTCAAACAACTGTTATGGAGTTCTTCCAAATTCCAACTATCTGTGTAGAAGATTGACGTGACTGTGCTTTGGCATAAAAAACTTGATCATCTAAACTATAAGAGTTTGTCTAATTTGGATAAGAAAGAACTTGTTAATGGTTTACCTAAACTTGAAAAAATTGAAAGACATGATATGTGGACCGTGTCAACACGATAAACAACTTACAGTAAATCATAAACAAATCACTAACATCTTGACAAACAGGTCTTTAGAATTACTTCATGTGGACTTAACGGGACCATCTAGAACTTAAAGCCTCAGTGGTAAGTATTATGTTTTAGTTGTGGTAGATGATTTCTCTAGGTACACATGGATTGAGTTGCTGAGAAAAAAACCTGAAGTGTTCAACTTGTTAAATCCTTGTGCAAGAAATTTAGAAATGAGAAAAAATTCACATAACTAGAACCCAAAGTGATCTTAGGAAAGAGTTTGAAAACTCTAACCTTGATAACTTGTACACGGAGGAAGAAATTTAGCATGAGTTCTCTTGACAGATCACTCCACAACAAAATGGACGTCTGCTTCAAAAAATGGCTAGGGTCATGCTTCATGGTAAGAGGCTAGCCATGCATTTCTAGGATAAAGCTATTAACATCACTTGTCACTTTGTGAACAGGGTTTACCTTAGATCTAAAACTGATATGACACCGTATGAGATTTGGATGAGTAAAAATCCTACAGTCAAATACTTTCATGCATTTGGTAGTAAGTGCTATATTTTGAGAGATAGATAGAATTTGGGCAAGTATGACTCTAAGAGTGATGAGGGAATCTTTCTAGGATACTCTAGGAACTGTAGAGCCTATCATGTATACAATTCTACAAGTTTTGATGGAGACCATAAATGTCGTGATAGATGATGCTTTTAGTGAAGAGTATATTGTTGAAGATTGGGATGACTTAGATCACTCTAGTGTATAACCGTCATGGTAACTGAGCTTAAAGAAAAATTGATTCTTGAACCCCCACACTCACCTAAAGATCTATACACTCCCAATCATCACCTAGAATGAGCTCTAACCTTCATAGTGAACCATCTCCTAATAAAACTTCAATCCTTCTAGTGGAGCAATCACTTAGTTATAAATCCAAACCTCTTATTGAACCTTCATCTAGAGTTAAGTCTAATCATTCTATGTTCAATATTATTGGAGATTTAGATAAAATGATGAGACTTTAGAAGAGGTTTTAAACAACCTGGCATTTGCTAGCTATGTGTCCCAGGTTGAGCCTAAGAGAGTAGAAGATGCCCTTAATGATGAATATTGGGTAAATGGGATGCATGAGGAACTGAGTCAATTTGTGAAAATAATGTATGGTATTTGGTACCTAAGCCTTATGATTGTAATGTTATAGATACTAAGTGAATATTTAAGAGTAAGACCAATGATCAAGGTAACATAACTAGGAACAGATAGGGCTGTAAGCAAAAATCGTCAAACCGAAACCGCATTTTAGAAATCATCGGTGCCACGTGGACTCATCAACAAAATGATTTTGAACCAAATCAAAGTGGTCAAAAATGGTTTGTTTTAGGTTTGAGAATTTTAATTACGGTTTAAAACTAAACTGGACCGGCGAAAAAATATATAAAAATATGTAAAATTCAATAATTTTGTGACTTTTGTCATTTGTGAGTATTTTAGTCAATTTTTAATTTTCTATTGCATATAAATTATTATTACCCAATAATCTCAATTAGTTATTATTATTATTATTATTATTATTATTATTATTATTATTATTATTATTATTATTATTATTATTGTCAAGTTTTAATTTTTATCATAGGCCCACCCTCTCAAGAGCTATATGAGCTCCAAAATAGAAAAGAAGAAGGATTTGAGCGTAGACTATATTACTTAGGAGTTCATTAGGTGCACAGATGGTTGAGGCTTGTATATGCGAAAAGAATTGGTTGTAAACTAAGAAGAAACCCATAGTACTGCGCCAATATTTAGATGAAGTAGAGGCATTGGATGATTAAATGAAAATTTTGGCAAGTGATTTATATTTTCCATTACTATATTTTTTGAAGATTCTCTTATCTATCTAGTAAATGATACTATGATGATGTAATGAATACATTTGTTTGACTATGCAGACGATGTATCATGTGTGACAACAATTGATGTTTGAGTATATGCGAGAAACTGAGTTCGTATCAACATACAACCGCAAGCTTGTGTAATTATTATGTTTAGATATTATAAAGAATTGTTTTATTATTGTGGTTGGTTATTCTCTCTGTCTAATCAGTAATATTTTTTTCTTACAACTATAATGATCATGACTTGTTGGATATCATTAATGTTTTTGGCCTTATATTTAGTTTAGTAGACTTTTATTGTAACGCTTTCGGAACGTCATTAGCCTAAAAATGGCGAACAAAAAATTATGTTTTAGTTTTTATTGAATCAAAAAGATAATTTTCAAAAATATTGTAATTTCACTTTGAGTTAGTTGGTATTTAAATTTATAGTAGATATATTTAATTTGTTTTAAATTTATTGTTAGTTAGATATAAATATATATTGGATTCAATGAGCGTAAAAGTAGATAGGCAAAAAAATATACGGCAAAAACTATGATTTAAAATCGGACCAAGCCGTTGGTTTAGGTTTGAATTTTTTTCAAACCGTTTAAAATGGTTTGATTTAGGTTTGGATTTTTCTCAAACCGATTTAAACGTTTGATTTGAAAATCTATCAAAAATCGGACCACTTACACTCTTAGGAGCAAAGCTAGTTGCCCAGGGATATATCCAGGTTGAAGGTGTTGACTTTGATGAGACATTTGCCCCTGTTGTATGTCTAGAGTCCATTAAAATTCATCTTGCTGTTGCTTGTATTTTAGGATTAAACTATATCAAATGGATTCAAAAGTGCCTTCTTGAATGGAATAGTTCAAGAAGAATTTTATGTTGAACAACCCTAATGATTCATCGACCCTAAGTTTTCACATGATATCTACAAACTAAATAAAGCTTTATATGGTCTTAAACGAGCTCCTAGAACTTGGTATGATGAACTCACTGTATACCTAGGGGAATGTATTTTTTCAGATGCGGCACAAACATAATATTATTCATAAGACATGTTGAAAAAACCATCACCATAGCACAGATTTATGTCAATGATAACACTGAATGCATGAAGCAAAAATTTGAAATGAACATGCTTAGAAAATTAAGTTATTTACTTAATTTCCAAGTAAAGCAAACTAATCATGGGTTATTTATATCTTAATCAAATTACGCAAAAGACATCGGTAAGAGATTTGGGATAGATAGGTAGAACACTCATGAGCACAAGTGTTAAGTTAGGTCATGTTCTTATAGGTAAGAGTATTAATCAAACATTATATAAGAGTATGAGAGGTATTTTACTTTATCTTACTGTCAATAGACCTAACATAACTTCAACACGTAAATGGCATTGTAGATTACAGAAACCTGTACTCTAGAGATTCTAATCTTGATCTTATTGGCTATTTCAAAATCGATTGGGTTGGGAATGCAGATGACAGAAAGAGCACATCAGGATGCTGTTTCTATGTTGGTTCTAAACTTAAAGCCTAGATGAGTAAAAAATAAAAATTTATCTCTTTATCCTTGGCTAAGGCTAAATACATAGTTGTACGAAGCTATTGCACTCAGTTGCTTTGGATGAAGCAAATGTTGAGTGATTATGGGATCAATAGAGTACTATAACTGTGTTTTGTGATAAAATAAGTGTTATTAATATTTTCAAAAATCCTATGCAGCATTATCGGATCAAAACATATTGATATTAGACATCACTTCATTCGAGAGCTTGTAGAAACCCGTATTGTATCTCTTGAACACATATCTACAGAAATCAATTAGCTAACCTGTTTTCTAAGTCCTTAGATGGTTTGCGGTTCGAGTTTCTTAGAAAAGCTATTGGTATCTGACGGTTTGTGTAGCTCTTTGATTAGGTACTTAGGTGTATGCATGTACCGTTCATGTCGTACATTCATTCTTGCATATATTTCATTCTACATATTTTTGTTTTTGTTGTGTTTGCTTTATACAAAAAAAATAAAAATAAAAAATAGATTTTGACACAGCAGCATTGTATTTGATTTGCTTGAACTTGCCTTTTGTGACCAAATATGCGTACAATCGATGAATAATAATGTAATTTCCATCGCTCTGTTTAGATTTATGTGAAGTACTTGGTATATGTCTCTTCATGTATCATCTACACAGTACACATTATGATATTGTAAGTGAGTCTTGACCGTATATGTGAGATTTAGGATGGCAGTTATCTGCTGGTGAGATGATCTTGAAGATGAATTGATCTGTAACTAGTTTGATCTAAAACTCTAGTATATTCCCCTTACCAGAAAAAAATTGACCGAGAGTCAAAATTTGAAATATATTACAAAGTACGGACTTTATCTTATCTTTTTTTTTTCGGAGCCTATTTGACTCGAGCAATTAAGACTGAGGAGTTTCTCATAACCTGATGCCCTATGGTTAATTGTCTTAGAGTCATTGGTCCAAATCTCATTACAAGGCTCATCTTAGCTGCTTAATGGAGATGAGATTGAATATAAAATAAAAGAAAATTTTGCTTACTGCTAGGGGTGGAAAGAAAATTGTATTATGAAAAATCAATATGAACTTTATCGTTTAATAGGTCCTAGTAGTGTTAGATTTGCCTTTCATTAATAGAGGAAAATACTCAGTCTACAGTGATATTTAGCATGTCCCTCCTCACAAATCTAATGTTTGGAGTTTTGCTTACACGAAATTAGTGGCATTTTCCATACATGGGTCACGTATACAATTTACTCCATTTAGACTTGATTTGAGTATGTGGGAAAGTTTTTCTATTCATTGATTATGTTATCCTTGTGATCAATTGCATTTTTGAGTTAAAATACTTGTTAGAGTGTGTGCCACATTTTCAAAAAAAAAAAAAAAAAAAAAAAAAGAAGTGCCACATTTCGAAAATTTCAAAAATTAGGTGCTAGTTTTATCAATCACTTTTTGTCCACTTGATGCTGAGTTATCGTTCAAGCACCAAAATCAAAGGCTCTGTTGCTAGCCCAGTACTTGCCTCGTGCTTGAGCGATAACCTCTGTATTTAAATTCCTTTTCGAAAAGTAGAGGTTATTTTTTTAATCTCTTTCACTTTTCCCTCAAACTCTACCTCCCCCAATTCCAATCTGAGCCTCCAACCTTCAAGCGACATGATTACATCTTTCATAAGAGCTGACAACATAACCTAATTCCATATTTCTTCAAATTAACTATAAGAAATTTGCTAATCCCTAATTTTTGCCATTTTTAAGGGTTTTTGATTTCTCTTTGTTTTTGGCATCCATTCATACATCAATAATGCATGATTGGGAGATTATAATGTGTTCTCACTCCATATTGCATGATTTACTTCAAAAAAAAAAAAAATATCGAGTTTAAAGTTAAACCTTGCAAATTAGGGTTCTTAAACTTTCTTTGGATTTTCTCTTGATTTTTGTTTCCTTGTTGAAGAGTATGGGAGAGAATTTAGATGCTGATTGTTGTAAGGTTCGTATTGGTCGATTTCACTTGTTTAGTAATGGTTTAGACTTTTTGCGTCGTATATGCATACCACATGTTCAGTATATTATCGTATCGACAATTTATCTTCCCTTTCTCACATAAGAGTGTACAAACACATCGAGCACACACTCGTGAACGTGTGTTGGTCCTTGCATTGCACCTGTGGCCAATTTGTCTTGAACTTTCATGTGAGGCAACATCACACACGGTTGTCCTCCGTCCACATGACGTTAAAGCACCATGTCATGAGGTTAAGGCATTGTGTCACCCTGCGTCAAGGCATCGAGTTACTCTACATCTTGGCATCATCTAACCTTGCATCTTGGCACAATGACACCTCAATCCATACATTACACATCCTTCGACCATGCCTTACATCCCTTGGTTGGCCACCCTTGTCCGTAGGTATTTTCACTTAATTTTGCATCATTTTACGTGTATTACACAGGTTTGTGTAGTTATGCATGTTTATGATAGTTTTTGGTGTTGTGGATTGTGTGTGTACCATTTAGCATACGTATGACCTATTTGCCTCATTTCATGTGTATGCTTACATTTCATTAGTTAGCTGTTCAAAGAGGTATATAGTATCTTTAATTCCATCTATTGATGTGTTTGTCTTGCAAACTTGTCACGGATGCTGCCTCAGAGAGTGTGGACTACTGCATAGATATACAGTGCATCGACTTCCTATAGTAGGTCTAGATTCATCTCTTCTATTGCCCAGGATGTCTTTGAGACTCAGATTTCCTTACACCCCAATTTCGTGGACAAGGCAAGATTTCTTTATGCGCTATTGCATGGCGAATCTATTCATCTTCCTTCTTTCATATGCCACCAGATTTTACGTACATTTCAAATGATGGGTACTAGGATTGGTTTTTCTTTTGCCTGCCTGATTCATCGTCTCGTGACGACTCTTGGGGGTAATTTTCCTTATGGGATTATGGGAGGGTTTCCCAACCTATTGGTCATACTACCATCTCACAGAGTAGGTCTCATGTTCCTTCATCTTCCGCTCCTTTTGAGCCAATTAATGTAGTTGATCTGACTGTGCCAGCTGATTATATTGGTGATTTACTTTCTATCGATCTATTTGATCTTTTACCATCTAGATCAGATATCCCTACTCCACAACTGACATTCCATCATCTTATACCTTTGCTCCACACCACCTGCTGATCTTATTCTACCGTCTACTTCTATTCCCATAGACCCTTCTATAGCTCTCATGGGATAGATGTTTGTGCTGATCAAGCAATAGTCTCGTATAATTATCGTGATTAGACAGTTGTAAGCCACTATAAAGTGTCACAGTAGAGTTTGTTATACATCATGGTGTGATCGTATATGTCTAGCGAGGAGTCCAATGGAACATTAGGATGACGATGATAATAATGATTCTGATGAGGCAATGGATGCAGATGATGCTATTGTTGATTAGTTGTTAAGTATTCTCTTGTCATTTTTGATAAAAAAAAAAAAAAAAAGGGTGCGGCCGGCAATATGTTATGTTGATTTGATTTGAGAATATCTTTTGACACTTTTTCAGATGTATATGATATTAACTTCTGGTTAGCTAGATTAAGTTTTGATGTTTAGCGATATCAATGTTTGGCTTTGGTGTATTGGCTTTTTTTTAAAAAAAAAAAAAAAAAAAGGGTGCGGCCGGCAATATGTTATGTTGATTTGATTTGAGAATATCTTTTGACACTTTTTCAGATGTATATGATATTAACTTCTGGTTAGCTAGATTAAGTTTTGATGTTTAGCGATATCAATGTTTGGCTTTGGTGTATTGGCTTATATTGATATTGCGTCTTAATTTAGCTGGCATGTTTTTGAGCTTATGAATAACTATATCAAATGCTTTTATTTCAGTTACTATTTTACGTGTTTTAATACTTGGTATTTAGTTGTTATTTCAAGAAATAGGTCTGACAAAGGAATAGGAAGATTCAGTTGAGTTAGTTTTTGGTATATTAGATTGGACATCTTTGATTTGTAATAAATGTTTTGTCACAGAATGCCAAATGGGAGTTTGTTAGGTTTTTAGAGATATTGGCAGTCTTTAGACAAAAACATAGTTGTAAAAGAGTTTTAAACAGTCAAAGAGTCAAGTGTTAGGTTGTCTAGATGAGTTAGGAGTCATTGGGATTGTCTATGGAATAAAGGAATAAGCTGTTGAATTTATGCTCGCCTATTGTCAAACTATTGCTTGAGCATCTAAACTAGTAACAATGTCGCTATCCTGTCGCCTGCTTATCGCTCGAGTAGATCACCTATCACTCGCTTGTTGACAGCGTTTCTCTAGAGAACATCTTTCTCGTTTTTCAAATGTTTTATCTAGTCCATACTACCAAAAACCTCCATACTATATATACCCACGCCTCACTTTGAAATTGTGTAGGTTGAACACTCATACAAATAGTTCAATCCTCTATTGATTTAGCTATATCATTGAAAAATATCAAATCCACACAATCCAAAACACCCAAATACATTTTTCCACATAATCTATCAGAGTTCTGAAGATCAAGGAATGTGACCAGAGTTCCGATTGAATGAGAACGAGAAGTTCGTGGTGATTCAGAAGAGATAGATGAATTCAAAAGGCTGAGAGTTGGTGCAGAAGTACGCAATCTAGGAGGGCTTTGGTGATTACAGTCAGGAGGTCAAAAAGTAGTAGAGTTAGTTAAGTATGACAGTATTGTAAGTTGATTTGTTTATAGTGGATTCTTACCGGTTTCGGCCAAAAGTTTTTATCCCACCAGGGATTTTCTCTGTTAATAATTTTTTGGAGATATTTATTTTTCAGCAATTTATTAACTGCGATAATTTAACATAGGATAATCATCCATATGAATTTATTTGGATTAATTAATACCTGTGACTTGTTGCTTTTACTAATTGATTAATTTAAATTCCGTATAAACACCTATTCACCCATTTTCCCCTCTAGGTATTAGTTTGGTCGAACTTCATTAATTCAATCAGGAAACCGGAATTGCATTTCCTTCCTCCAGGCCCCTAAAATCACTTTCTGTAATCGAAAATTACATTTGGAATTTTGTCGAAGTTAATGTTTATGTAAGATGTATGATCGTAATATTATGCAAATAAATGCACACAAACAAGCAAAATAAGAACGAGGATAAGTAGAGAGAGATTAAGGGAAGGAATGTTACACCACAAAAATAGAGTAAAGGCTGTAAAGATGCACGACATGACATCAAAGGAATCGCTAAAATGTAAATCTCAATTGTACAAGCTAGAATCAGTTTTGCCAGGGCAACCACATAAATGAAATCATTTATACTAGCTAGAGTTAAACCCTATCACACATGAATTTAACGATCATTTCACTCAACAATATATAAAAGAATAGATCAGACTCATGTAAACCATTCATGGAAAGTTATCTTTAATCAACCATCCACTGACTTTTTTAGTAGCATGACAAACTAATCACTCTTCACCAATGGCAACTATGAATGATAATACCTTCATTGGCTTAGTGTGATGTTTAGAGCATAATTTATCAATTCAATTGGATGAGTACCTGAACTTTGTAACAGACCTTGGTGTCCATTTTTCTCACATAATTCAAGAAATATTCATCTTAGCATGCATTAGCACACAGAACAATAAATATATGTTAGCATAAAATTTGAGAGTTACAGATAGCTGATTTTCATTCTCATTGCACCAATTGTTTCAAAGGCAAATTCAAGAAGTTCACAAGATAAGCAAATCTTTCAAGGATGAATACCAAGAAGCAAAACTTGCAGCGGAGTTCCCGAACATTTCAAAAAGTGCACATAGGTTCCAAGCCTTTAAGTCGTAATAGACTCAAATATGATATTATTCTTCTAGTAGTAGTCTTTCTCATAAATAATTTTTATAAATTTTAATTCCAAAATAAATGAAAGCCCAAATCTTCTAACCATTTCTAATGACGGCCTATCACCAGAGCCTCACGAGTCATGAATGTATATAAAGAGCAGGAGGACTGGTCCATAGAGTTAAGTACACCCACCCTTTACCCATAGGGTCTGCATTTTTTCCCTCCCTTAGTGCCTAATAAGGAATTTTTTTTTTCTAGGTTTTGAGTGGTACTATTTAGGGATGGAACCATACATTTAATATTGTAGAGTCAAAAATTAAGGACGCTTGAGTGAAACTAAGGTGCTCCAAGGGCGGTAGGCTTCTTCCATATATGAAGTTTTGGATGTGTTGGAATATAGTAACGTTAGTGAAATCGGATTATCGCATACCGTATATGTAGTTTAGATATCGATTTTAAGCATAACGTATATGCAACTTACCGTATCTACATGAAGCTCATCGTATATGAAGCTTATCGTATTTGCATCTTACCGTACTTGACAGTGCAACTCACCGTATATGGCAGCTCACTGTATTTGGTAGCGAAACTCACCATATATGCGTAAATTTAGCACAAACTATTTTTATTAAAATAACATAGAATTTTTTTCCAATAGAAAAATCGTACATATAACATATATATACCAAATTGTATTTACCAACTGTTAACATATATATATTTAATTTTTTATTTTTACTTTTTTCTAACATAAATATAAAAACAAGTAAACTGCAAAATATATTAATCTAGTAAATTGCAAACGTGTAAATCACTAAATAAATAAATAACTTGCAAGAATAAATTTCAGATACGTAAATAAAATTTCAACCCGAGGTCTGTGCGAACATAATTTCTTTAAAATGGATTCGTTCCCTTACCGTAAGTGCTCGAGATCTAATCCGAGCGTCTATTTTCCAAGATACAACGGTAAAATCCATAGAATCTGAGCACCATAGATACTACTTCAGCGAACTAAGTTTGTATTCGAACAATATCACCATCACGACTAGAGATTATGTATATACAAACAAAATGAAATTATGCAGTGTGCGAGACAGAGAGATTTTTTCATGTGTCTGAATTGCTGAAAAATTGAGATTTAATATAACTGGAGCCACTTCAGTTTCTGCTGGATTTTTGGAAACTCAAAGGTCAGTTGAAGAAAGCAAAAATTTCAAAACGTGGACACTTCAAATGAGCTAATTTTTGCTCCGTTCAGTCCGACATTCGTGTATGCACACAAGTTCAAGGTCCGAAGGCAAATTCGGTTTGTGATTTGAACCCCCTATGCGCGTATGTGGAGAGAGTTTCTATGCTACACATGACTACACCTTTCCAATGTATAGCCATATTTAAAGTGGTTAATACTTTCTTCATTTTCCTATGTGGGACTAGTGTTATTTTTCCACATAAACTATCTTCCAATGGTCATCTTTGAGCTCCAATTTTTTATTCATCCATTCATCAATTTTGACAAATAAATATATGGTTTCGATGCTCTTACGGAGGAGAACAATGATCAACTTTGATCTTCCAAATTGGACCAACGGGTCCCACCAAAAATCTTGCCAAAAGTGAGTTATCTACTCATTTTTTCCAACAGGATGTATATTAAGTGTATTTCTAACAATTATGGTATGTAAATTTCGAAATGCGTAGTGATTGAAAAAGGGTTCCATCTCTACAAGTGCAAGCAAAGTGCTGCGAGTTAATTAATTCTAACATTACACTCGATAACTTTAAGATATTACTATTCTCACAAATGTACAAGTTAAATAATGTATGGTAAAAGGTTAGGAAACTAATAACTCTGTAACTTGCAGATGCTTCAAGAACTCGATGCTTAATGTGGGATTGGATTGTATTTGCTGCTTCATATGTTGCATCTATGATTCAATCCTCTCAATACTCTATTGTTTCACTGTGTTTTTGTGAAGAATGGTCAAGAATCTAGTAAGAAACGATCCGTTTCCAGGAGGGATGCAATTGCTTGTATCTCTTCAAGAATAAGATATTGAGAATCACAGTTCAGAAAGTGCGCTAGACTGTGTGTAAGAGAAAGACGAGAACCATTAGCCATTTTTTAAAATTGGAAGAAAATAGTCTAAGTTGTGCTCTTTGCTGCTCAATTAACTTCCTACAAAAGGATGAAAATAACCACAAATATCTAATCCTTTTCTTTGACATGGCGAGGAAGAAAAATATAAGAAAGTTCCATGTTAGAAGATAAATCAAAGAGAAATGAGGGTCCACAGAGGATTTAGCTTGTCTGCATGTATATATTTATGGAATATGTTACTTGTACATAATGTGGTGTCCACCCTTCACATGAAGGGGTATCCACTTCGATAAATTATATTTTATTCGAAGTGGGTCTCCCTACATGTGAGAAAGATGGACACCGTTATAAACACCTTGATGTACGTGTAGTATTACTTTATATTTATTGAAATGTTTTTAACTTGTTAATTATTAGTAAAGAAAGCAGGCTGGCTAATGAAGATGTGAAAACCTAGACTTACATTTATTGGATTGTATTAGCAACTTGTGAATAATGAATATTGACCAGCAAATACCCAATCCTACAATTTATCAACACAAAATAAAGGTAACGTTGTCGTCTCGAATCCAATAATAACTTAAACTTCTTCCTCGCCATTCAAACCCAAAACCAAGAGAGAATTTAGTGATCTTCTCCCCACCTTCCCCACCCTTCCAACTCTCAAAGAATGTCCTTGAGACTATTATCACTGCCAGTTCTACTTGCTTTTCTAAAACCCAGCTAACAAATTTGTCTTTCTTGAGCTTAAATTCAACCTCTCCGTGTTTTTAATGGCCATCGAACTCTTATCTACCCTAGAAGTTGGTGACTACAGAAGGAAAAATAAAATAAAATTGTGTGATCATTTGACCCTGCATGACCCCATATCGGTCCATCCCTAGTATCATTTATGAGAGGTTGGAAAAATTGATGTAATGTAAATTTTATTAGTTCTCTCAATCCACCAAATCGAAGATTTCTGACCATTTCTTATATACTCTTATAAGTTTGCCCTTCATAAAGTAATTATTCCAATCAACATATTTGATTCAAAATGAAATTGTAAAAAAATTTAATGAACTAAAAAAAATTATTTATAAACAAAAGGTGATGGAATGTGACATGGTGGTGAAATTTACTAACTGAAGTTTAATTAATAACTAGATTGAGACAATTTAAAGGGTAGTGAAATACAGGGCTGGTCCTGTGATTGTCGGGGCCCGAGGCAAAGCATATAAATTATGCCCCCCTCCCGAAATCAACGTAAATGCAACAATGTATTATGCAACTTACTGCTAACTTAAAATTTAACATTAAAATAACAAACAAATATATTATATAAAAAATTTATATTATCAAATAACAAAACCAACAATATTTCAAACAATTAGTTAAATACTATTCATCTTACTATTTTAGAGGCAAAAACATTAATAAAATCTGAATAGTTTAGCTGCTCAACTCTTTCTTTTTCTATTGATAACGTAGCCAATCCATTCTATCTTTCTTCTGACATAGTTGATCTACAATAATCAATCATATAAGCCAACCAAGCTGCAATTATATAAGCCGACAAGACTCCAAACATTTTCAATCTCTTAAATAACAAGTTAGGGAAAGCCATTGCTTACTTAAGAAGCAGAATTGCGGTGAAAACTATGGAATCACACCCTCGAGAATTTCATCGTCATAACTTACGAACCTGAAACAAAAATTTAACATCAAACACCAATACTTAAAAATAGGTGCACATTTAGTCAAGCTTAAGGAAAACATATTTAATAAAAACTAATAACCATTAAAACAGTTTCATCAACAAAATAAATTAATTCAAATTAGTATACTGGTTGCAGAAACTGAAGATATATTTTCTTGAGTTCATTGACATAATAATATCTCAAATTCTCAACTGTATATTTTCACACCTTATCTATCAAACTAAGTTATTGAAATTAACTATAAACTATTTCACACATTAGTTATTACTTGAGATTTGAGAGTTCTTCATCTCAAACTTGTACAACAAATTATATATTAATCAATAATCATTAAACATAATTGTAGTATTTTCAGGTCCTCAACTCCATCCTAGACTAGATAACAGTTAACACATTAACATTTAAGTATTTAACAGTAACATAAAAAAATAGCATTTATCAATTAAAATCAAGTAATCAAAATTATAATAAGTAAAAGGTCAAAGCCATGAATGAATAGTTGAATACTTAGTGTAAATGTAATCATATAACTCAAAAGGAATTAATAATCTTAACATACTAAACTAATAGCCAACTGCCAAGCACTTGCTTGTTAACAGGGGTGAACAGCTAACTGCGCTCTGCAGCGGAACGGAACTGGTGTGAACTACGACGGTGTCCGACTCCATGGACCGTGACTGATGACTCAAAGGAAGAGGAAATCTGGAAGTCGGAATGAGGAAGTCGAGAAGAGAGACAGAGGCGACCGACAACGACTGCGAAGGGGATGGACTACTTAGACGAGCATTTGGGAGAAAGGGGTTTTTTATTGGGGATTGGGAAATTGGGAATTTTGGGTAAATGATGGATAATGGATTATGATTTATGGATGTATAAGTTGGGTAAATGGATTAAGACTATGGGTATTGGATTTGGGCTTGAAGTTGTGGGGTGATCTTCTTTATCATTGGGTTTGATTCAACTATAAAAAAAATAAATAAATAAATAAATTCTGGGCTGAAAATGAGGCCCCCTTGGAATCTGGGCCTGAGGGGTAGGCCTCATTTGCTTGGTCCCAGAATCGGGCCTGGTGAAATATTTGTGATTCTACTAAATGTTCAATGATTTCGGACGAAATTTACCCATCCTGTTTTAGATTTCCCATGTCGAATTATTACATGTCCGTCTAAGCTTAAAAAAGTTAATTTATGTGTAAATAAAATTAAGATAAATAACTTTTGAAGGACTTAAAAGCCCTTTTACTTGGAACCTCTAAAAACCTGACAAATAAAAGTAAGTTCCCTAAGAAGGGTAAGCTAAGAAGAGGCCGAAATCAAATGAAATAAAAAAGCAAGGTTAATCGAGATTCTAATCCTAACTCGTAGGAAGAGGTTGAAGTAATTTATTGTAAGTAACTTCTTTTTACTTACAAGTAAAAAAATAAAATATATGGAAAAGGAGGGGTGAATTAAAACTTAAAAAAATAAATATATAGTACAATATATGAAAGGGTAAATTCTTTCAAGGGTCTCCAATCTTTCATAAGTTCGACAATCAAGTTCTCAATTGTTCATTTGTGAACTCATGTGTCAAAATATTGTCAACATATTTTTTAAAAACTCACCACATTTTAACATAATAAAAGGTTCTTAAACAATACTTATTATCACACTTATGTTCCCAACATTTTGTCATCGCATTTTTATTATCAATCTTTCATTAATTTGCAAATCCTATCCTTGATAATTATTTTGATCCAAAAATTTTACTAGCATGCTTTGAAATAGATGGAAAATATTTAGTCTCACTTATTATTTTTTTTTTAAATACAAATTTCAAATTTGTCTTTTCATATCCTCTCAACAGAATTTTTGGACTTATACAGTTATAGGGACAATATGTTAATTCATGAAAGGTTGAGAATAAGAATGCGATGAAAAAAGTTGAAGACATAAGTATGACGACAAATAAATGTCATTAACAATTAATGCAAGGGAAATGCACTTTATGAAATTGTGGTGTCAATATAACCACCATTTTGAAATAAAGGGAATCTTTTCGTCACAAAGCAGATGTCAGCGTGAAACATTTAACGTCTAAATAGTTTTTAAAATTGGAAATATAAGATGAAAAGTTTGGGACATGATTGCTATAGTTATAAAAGGCCGTGGACCGTTGGAGTAATTTATCCTGTTTGAAAGCTACAATTGGTTTGATTTGGTCATTTTGTCAAACAAGCGTCTTTTGTGCAAATATAACCAAGTAGCAAAAATACAACACAAGGACGAATGGCTGGGCCCCATATTTGCTTCCTTGTCTTACATGGCAATTGTTTTCACATGGATTATCTGCCACGTGGCAGTCTGCATAGCGTTTGTGTGTCCTGTCCTTGTGGCGCAAATGACGGTTTGGCCATGTAAGGTTGTCTTCTTGGGGTCCCTATTTCCCATTTCCCTTTGGCCCCACCATGTTTCAACACTACCCTTTAGAAAAATAAATGCAAAATTGTTGATATGAACATATTTAATTGGACAAAGATGTTTATGTGAAGCTGATGGGTATCATATGACCGAAAAGAAAGGTAGAACTCCTCGAGATTTCTGACAATTTTAGAGATATATCTTCTTGAAAAATTACACAAATATAGTCAAGGATCGAAACACTTTAAAACACACAAAAGAATGCACGGTGTGAACATTCAAAAGGAGCCAAGTGATAGTGACAACATCCACAACGTTCCTTATTTTAAATTTTAAATAACGCATACTTCCTACTAGATTAATGACAATTCAGAAACTGATTTTGTGCCAATAATAATAATAACAATAACAACAAATTGGTCAGGTATTTGTTTTCTGAATCAATGAGAATGTGTAGTATATGGTAAAAAGTGAAAATAGACTATCCTATTAGTATTTTGTGAAGGTTATTCTTAATTATGATGAATTATGAAGGTTAATGTATGTATTTTTTCATATTGACCTTCCCGAAAAAAAATTAATACAGAAGAGTTCGAAGTACTTGTCTTAGAAGATCTTTATCAAACTATAAATTTGAGAACTCTATTTCTAATACAAGCATTAATTTTGATGTTTCATACATACATTTGAATATGACAAAATTTAGATATACCATGGAAGCAGATAAATAAGCATACCTTCATTCATTAAGATTATCTTCACCTCTCTCTCTCTATATTGAGTCGAGTTCATGTTTAAAACAACACTTATATAGTTTTTATTCATATTTAAGCGATTTGAAGATTTTTTATTCTAAATTATACCAACCTTGATCAAAGTTCTCTTTTAGCCTGTGGTGTTCTGATGATCATGTCGAGTCTTAAAAGTTTTATACTTGAAAGCTAATCTTGTAAAAATGAGTAATTTCAATCCTTAAGAATCATTTATTGTTTATCTTATTTAATTGAAGTAGGATATTTACCTGACAATATAAAAACATGAGTAAAATATTGATAAATTAGTGTCAGCTTGTGCACTGGTAGGCATACTCTAACAAAAGATGGGGGATAGAAGCAAGAATAAATTATTAACCAAGAAAATCTAAAGGGAAAAGAAGAATTATTTTTCTATATTTTGGAAAAATCTCAAACCGAAAAAAGAAAGAGAGAAAGAAAAACACAGAATTAGATTAACAGAGGATCTGACTGAGTTTTTTAGTTGTTGTGCAAACGGAGGTTATATCTACTGGCAAGAAATGAGAAGCGACATCATTTTCACTTGTACAAGGTTTGTATAGAGAAAATATTTCACATGATTATTTTCAAGTGTTTGGGCGAACGAGATTTGTGTTCAAATATTTTATGTGAACTAACATTTATTATTTCTGCAGTTGCAATCCTTGTCAAAGAAGGTTAACGAGATGATAAAAGGCTAATTCGAACAGCAGGAGACGCTTGTTCTTAAATCTTTTACATGTGCTACAACTAGGAAATAGATTAATGGTGGTGAATACATGATTGTTATTATCTTCAGATAATATGTGATTATGGATATTATCAGTGGTAAAAACTATGGTGAATATGAAAGTCTAAAGAAGATAATAGGTTGCTGTTTAAACTATAATACTCGTCCGCCAATCAAATAATAAAGAAGTCTCTTTAAAATTCAAAGTGGATGTCGTTACCTTAACCGCAAGGAGGGGGATGTCGAAGGTAGGGCTAGTGACTAGAGTGAAGTCGTAACAAGGTAGCTGTCAAACAAGAATTCTTGAACAGCGAACAACCAGTTTAGATATTCACGACCCAGAAGTATTGGATTATCTTTCAAATAGACCCTGAAAGGAGAAGAATACCAGTTACAGTACCTATTATACAAAGAGGAATCCTTCCAATAGTATCGGCCGAAAAGGTTCTTGGTGGAAAAAAATGTGAATGAAAGATCCTATTAAATTGAATTGGGTCTATGAATCTAAGAAATAGTGAGAATTCTTGATCTCTCTTAATTCGAAAATTCAGGATTTGAATTGATGTCCTTTCATTGATTCTTCCTAAATTGCATTGATTTATCCTAAATAGTAGCGGTACTTATATATCGTATTAGCAATCGAAATATGGTCGAAAGAAAAATTGATAGTTTCTTTTTTAGTTCCGAAAATGAAACTAAATTCAAATAGAAAAATAAAAAGAATGTGAATTCCTTCTCTTAGAACACATACAAGATTCGTCACTACAAGAAGGATAATGGTAACCCCACCATTAACTACATTTATGAATTTCATATTAATAGAAATACATGTCCTTCCGTCTAATCTCATTCGCTCCCCTGGCTTTCGTCTCTCAGTGTCAATGTCGTCACTACAAGAAGGATCAAGTTGGCCATTGCGAACATCTTCTTATCTAATGTCTGCTTTTCGCGAAAAAATACCAATGAAAGTGGAGGGTTTCTTCAAACAACAAGGGGTTGGGACTTTTCTTTGCCATAATGGTTCAGGTCCTATTAGTATGGGGCAATTATTTAGAAGTACATTTTGTGCTACAGCCCTCTTTGAGATAGAAATGGAAAGGATCCAATTTGAGCAAGTTTCTAATTCAAAAGCAAAACTTGTTGGAATTGATAAGATATTTTATTCTTCTAAGTGTGAAAAATATAGTAAAAAGAAATATAAATTAAATGGATAAAGAAATAGTAAGTTCAGATCTAGAATGGATCATACATGAACGGTTCCCAGGGGTCCCTCATCTGAGATCCCTAGGGAAGCTACAAGAGTACCCTCAAAAAATAAGGAACCTTTCCTCTCCCAATGCTTTTTGCCCTGTTAGTCTTCATTCAATGGTTCCTTTTAGACTAAAGGAGATAATGACTTATTCCAAAGGTTTTCCAATCTCCGTTTCTACAGTAGAGATTTAGCTACATTCCGAGAAACGGTGACGGTGTGAAATCAAAGATTAATGACAAGGACAAGAAGTAATAACAAGCGATGCGCAATGGTAAAATCAAGCACAGAAACATGGAGTGGAGGAATTGTGCTCCATCACATGGGCACCATAGTTTTCTCCTCATTTTTTTTCTTCTCCCTAAGCAAATAGTTAAACCTCTCTTTGTCACACACACATTCTGTAATGGCCACATACTTTCGCTTACAAGCCCTTTCACTCGTGCCCTACTCCACACATCATTACCATTATGTAGTGTTCACTGGGGATTTGGCCCAACATGGTTTTTTTTTTGTGTCCCTAATGTGTCGAACCTGAGACCTCCTTAAGCCTCCAAAGTGGATGTATAGTAAGCCCCTGTTTGATGCGAATTAAAATTAGATTTTTAGTAGATATTGATAAATATTTTTGAAATATGTAGTTTAAAAGTTGTGGGACCCATGAAATATGGTTAATATTGATTGTTTGACGTTGACTTAATTAAAATTCGATTTAAATCAATATCAAATAGGGGCTAAGTATGAGCAATGATATGCAGAATAGTCTCGAGCGAAGGGGTTTGTAGAGAAAAATATAGTGAGAGAGAGAGCGCGCGCTCTATATTAATGGTTTTGTTTGATGGGGTACAATCTTGATTAAAAAGTGGAAAAAGGGACATGGGAGGCCTCCAATATCTTCAGTTTTGTTTTCAAGGGTTCAGCACCAGGCACCTGCATGTTCTCTCTAAACCAAATTCATCTATTACAATACCAGCATTTAATGCCTCATTCCCCCCTTCTCACTACATATATGCATCTCTCAAACTCTCAATCCCACCTTACTCTTATTCTCTGAATCACAAGTAATTGATCTCTCAACTACTATGTCTTCTCTTGTTTATTTTCTTCTGTGTATATATTATTTGCATGCATGCACTGGTCGACCACTTGCAGTTTCTGATCAAGAAAATAGCAGTCAAATTCAGTTTTCTGGAAAGGTTAGTTTTATATGCATATATGTACATAAGGTTGTTGGAGATAAGAATTGGTAAGTGCATCAAGATATCCCAACTAGGTCGTCACCTTCATCATATATCTACTCACGATCCCAGTACTTTATTAATAATATTGAAAGTAAAACATTAACGAAACCTATAATGAGACAAGCTATATATCGGAAGAAGCTACCTACCACCAAGTAGGAGATGAATGCTACGAGTCTATGCCCTTGTTTCACCCCCATTTCTTAGAATTCATTTTTTTAAAACTCATTTTAAACTACACATTTTATGACATCCACAACTTTTATCATCTTTTAAATTATCTATCAGCAATTATCAAAATCTACTAAAAATCAAATTTTTATCCAAACCAAATAAGGGTTATACATCGTATATCATTCTGCAGGATATGAAGACTCCAGGCGCAGATAAACTTGTGGTGCAAGGAAATTTCAGGGTTGAATATGGTGAAAAGACAATTTATAGTGAAAATACTATGAAGCTAAAGAATCAGAAGATCTACATGGTTAAGGAAACTGAAGACCTCAAAGGTTGCTAACAAGATAATTTTTCCTTTATTTATTCATATATTTTGTCCTTTTATCTGGTGCCAGAAGAATATTTGTATAAATATACAAGGTAATTGGTTAAGAATGGGTTTGATCTCTATATTCGTCTGCAAGGAAAGTAAAATCTAAGTAAATAAACACGTGTCCTATTTAACAAATTTAAGAAAATTATGTATGGATAAAAATTTATTATTATCCTTGCACTCCGGGCTAGCTAGTGGATGATTTGCTATCGTGGCTTTTTTTTTTTTAATTATTATTTTTTTTAATAATTCAATTTTTCCTAAGTTTGCAATTTTCTATTACTCAAAAATCGGGTAACTTTACAGGAGACGAAGTTAAGATGACACATTTTGGGAAGGTTTTTGAGGACGCTGCTACAGAAAAGGTGCATCCTCTAAACTATGGGTGATGCTACCCTACATCAGGGTACCTATCCCAGTGTCCATCCCCTTACAAAAAGAAAGACACATTTTGAATAAAATATCATTTATTCAAAGTGTGTTCCCCTTTATTAAGGGATATAATCACACATTGAATGAAGATAAAAATATAGATCAACTTTAAGATCTTGAGTTACTCTTTTTAATATGGTATCAGAATCCATTAAGTTCTAACGAGCAATTCCTCAAATGAGCCACCTTTTTTTGGGGCATGTTAAGAGATATGATTTCATATCGAATAAAGATGAAAATATATATCAACTTATAAAGTTTTATGCTACTTTTCTTAACAATATTGACCTTTTAAATTGAAACTCCAAATCTTAACACCGTCCATGAGAGGAAGATAGACACCACATTATCTACAACTAGCATATTCTTTAGACTCTTTGGCCAACACATGCTTTGTAGCATGTACTAGCATGCGTGCATGGTGCAATTAAACAAATATATATACAAGCTTAGGAGGACCATAAGACCTTGCCTCCAATCACCCAAAATATTGAACTTAAAACTAAACTGGTAAAGAAAATTCAGAATAAGAGTGATTGGAACTAGTTTTAGATCTCATATGAGATTGCATTATGCTCCTCGTCATCATGTGAGGTAATTTGTGGGTTCATCAGAAGTTAAAAATTTTGTATTTGCAGGAAGGGAAGAGAGAAGGGCGATTGACATTGGAATCTCCCTCGCAGAAAGCCAGGAAAAATACGATATTCAAGAAAAGTAACACTATAGAGGACATAGTGGTGATGGACTACGCACAACCACGTCGTAAACCACCTATTCATAACAAAGAACCCTAAATTCAAGTTCAACCTTAATTTCTCGAATGTTTTTCGATTTTGTTTCGCACTTCTGATCTTTTACTTTTCTTGATAAGGGGTAATAAAAAAGTATCTCAGCTGAGGTACCTAAAGACATTATTTGATACTCGAATTAATAGTTGATTAAGATTTTAACTTTTTATTAAGTTTTGTACGAATCCACCCCCCCCCCCAACCCCCCTCCACCCAAAAATAGTGCTGAAAATATTACAGAAATTAAATATCTATTACAAGTTGCAGCCGTTATAAATGTGATGAATTGGTGGATGGTCGACGGTCCCCAATAATATGTCTGGTGTGCTTTTCTGTAATAAATGTGTCGTCAATAAAGAAATATACAAACGTTATGTTGGGCCATCGACATAAATGATGTTATTCATTTCTTCGTAATGCAGACACTTTGTGTTTTCAGTTTCTGCGCTTTCAGTTAATGGTCCCAACTACACCGAGCATCAATTAAAAACAAAATTCGTAACAAAGGCATCTTCTTTTCTAAGAAAATAAATAAATAAAGATTATCATGAATTGACCATTTGACTCGATGAAGTATATAAATAACATAAAAAATCATGTAAATTGAACATGAGAATCCCATATAATTAGAATTTGTTTGATATATGTATTACTGAGTGGATTGTCAACAGTCAGGTAAAAACCAGATGCCATCTCTTTATAATTTCACCAAGAATCAAGGCAATCAACTAACGCTACAGTTAACAATGAATGGGTTTACAAAATCGATAAATTCTGAAGTCTTGATCCCCAGTTTAAGATCGAGCTCCCCACCTCCCAACCAGAAGAAATCAGGGATCAGCTTCACTATTGCTTCGTCCAAAATAACCTGCCAAAGCCGTGTCTTATTAAGTTAATGTGATAACAATGTACAGTAAGAGATATTACCTACCATGCTTAGAAATACACGCGTTACATATTTATCTATTGCCAAGGTTTAGTTCGTTCTTAGAAACATATGCGTAAATTTTGAAGAATTACACCAAGATATTATAATTGCAATTTTTTGCATTTTTGCAATTACACACATTTAATCTCTATATAGTCTTCCATGATGATTAAGTTTTAACATGATTGAGCAACAAACGTGTTCAATCATCAATCAATTGACAATGCTAATATATTAGGATCAGTTTAACAGCCATTGGTTGGACAATCAATTAGCAAATAGCAATTATGAAGTTTGATGGGTCACTTCCTGTATGTTTTTTATATTCAAATTCCCATTTTTTTGTTAAAACTTGTTTGCTATTCCATTACTTCAAAGCAAAACGAGACAGGGAAATAATGTAATTATCCTTCCGAGCGACTAGCCATTTTCTGTGAGAAGAAAGAGATTGGCAGTACATATGATCAACTCAGTGGACTTCAATAGTGGAGATAGAAATTCCAAGCTGCAGTTATATAGAGTAAATTATACTTCGACAGTTCGGATATTTTGGGATGGTGGCAAAAAATCCGGCTGGCAGAATTAAATTGGTAAGAGTTATCTGAAATAACCGCACACACCAAATGTTCAAATTTCACGTCTAAAATTAGGAATGGGGGGCCTCTGTGCATGCCCTGGTACAACCAGCTGTTGACTGAGAGGAGAAAAATAGTAGTCTAGCTCAAGTTATCAAATCTCAGGCCATATTTGCTCAGGCAAAACAGAGCGGCTGAAGGGAACAACATCGTACTGCCTGAATAACACTGATTATATGCAAGCACATTGTGTAGCAGAAGCAGCATCTCCATCAGATGGAGAGCTTTCTGCTACTATTATAGTTTTTAAAGTTTGTGCAATTGGCTTGTTGGTTGGCTAAATTACGCTACAAGGGTTTGTAGCTAAAAGTTGTCTTAATAGTCTCTTCCTCAACCCTTCATTACAATCCACTCTCTCCCGGTAGGTCAAGCTATTTAACACTCTCCCTTTGATCAAGCTTCATTAAGTGCAGCCTGACTTTCAAAAGCTTTAAATCAATTAGCAAGTTTTAACCAACAAAAGTCAGTAGAGGCTTCTTTAAGCTCTAAATTAGTAATTCTGCACTTCTAATCTAAAAGATTTGCTGGTCCTCGATTTAGTTACTAGCAGCAGTCAGCAAGTAAACATTACAGAACAAAAAGTTAGAATTGAGACCACAGCATCACGGTAACCTCAAAATCTGTAGAAAGCAAACGGAAACTATTCCCCGTGGTAGTGAAAAAAAGAAATAATAAAGCTCAGTCCCCTTCCAAAAAATAGAAGATATATTACCGGAATATCTGTTTTCATGCCAATACATGTCACTCCATTGTGCTCATAACCAGTCAACTTTACTGATGTTTCCTCTGGAGCAAGCCTCACTGCAAAAATTTTGGACATCATTAATTAGGAAGTAGGAACTAAGGAGCATATGATGGGAATAGGAGAAATCTGTAGTTAGTGCTCATATGCGATAAAATTATCAGTAATAGAAATTTGACTCCATGAGAATTTAAACATCAACTGGCAAATGATATAGTGGGAGCATGTCATAGATCTCAAGTAGGTCATGCAAATGTATCCTTTTAGAAATATGAAATATGATAATAATATCTCAAGTCGACTCTCAGTACTTATTTGTTGCATTGGATGCGAGCTCTCATCTAAGAAAACATGTTGCATGTCGAAAATGTCTTGCAATTTCTTAGCTCATCACTAGTTGAGATGTAAGTAGTTCAACTTTTATTGGATATAATTGATGCAGGAAAGTTCACACGAAGAAAAGAATCCAGAGACAGAATGTGAATTTTACTGGCCTTCTGACTTCTTTTTTCGATATGACATGAATTCCAAGAGGAGATGGCTAAAAATTTTGATCCAATTATTTTAAATATTGATTATACATGAAGACATTTACGGGACAATAAATAAAGAGAGTAAAGCAGAAATCCATGACCAAAAATTTCCAGTGTTCTACTATAGTAATATGCTCCAAGTAGACTGCAAATAGAGATTTTTATAGCAGGATAGTGAAATAAAGAGGAGAAAGATGGAATCTTGAGGAAAATACCAGTGTATTTTACAAACAGAAAGGAGAGTAGGCCTCAGCGGAATGGAAAGGTTGCTCCAAGTGAAGTGATTGTAAGAGCCTCTCTTTTGCAGGCATAAGGCTTCATAAATTTATGTCTGCCCATACCTCATAATGATATCTGATAGGAGCCTCGAGCAGTGGGTTTGCACTCAATAAATAGAATGACGCCACTTTCATTTTCTTTCGAAAAATGTACAAGAGCTTGTTTGGTGGTACAGATGAATAAAAAATGAATTTTTATTTTTTATTTTTTCCCAGATAATGTGTGGTTAAAAAGTAGAGGAAAAGTTGTGGGTTCCATTTAATGTGAGGTAGAAAATGATTTTGAGGAAAAATGATTTTATAAAAGTATGTGCCAAACAAGCTCTAAATAACAAAGAAATAGAGAACCAAGGTAATCCAATTGTATCAAAATACAATTTTAGTTTCACACTCTTTTCAAAAGTGCAATATTTTTGGCTATATTTTCTAGTGAATAATATTTTGGTAATATCAAAATATCGTGAAGGTCACAAGTAGGCATATTAAGTGTGTGTTTGAGTCATATTATTTTTTAAGAATGTATTTTGGAATAGTAAATTGATGGAGAATATATAGTTAAAAAATAAGGAAAAATTTTGAATTTGCGTATAATATTATTTTATTGAAGAATGTTGATGCAACAAAGAAACAATTAAAAGTCTATTCAAGATGAAAGGCTAGTAATTAGTAGAATTCGAGTTTATCTAGATTATAGTAGTTTTATTTTGACAATGTTATCTTTTATTTTCAAGTTTGTTTAGATAGGAAGTTTATTTAATTTCAAAGTCCTTCCTATATAAAGGGACTTAGGGCAATGTTTACAGACACACCTGAATTATACGAATACAAGTATTTCTCTTGTCCTCAATTCTTCCCTTTAATCTCCCTTATTTCTTATTGTTCTTTATCAATTTGTATGCTTCTGCGTCAAATGTGTAGTTGAAATAATGTCAAATCACTGTTTAAGAATGTATTTTTTTTCAAATAATGCGGCTCAATATTTGTTAGTGTTTTAAGTGTTTATAAGTTGTTGATCCTACAAGATGAAAAGATAATAAGAAGGTAATAAGTTGTGAATCTTAATAAATGTGTGTTAACCAGCTTAAATTATTATTTAAGCTTTGCCAAGCATGCTCTTTAAAATCAACCATAATCAACAACAAAAAAGGCATGATTTTTTCCTTTTCTCCTATTGTGAAATTGATTAATCAAAGCGTCCAAATATCTTTTGATTCTGGAGGCATTGCATATGACAAACAAAAAGGCTGCAATAAATGATCGTAAAGATCATCCTAATTTAATAAATACAAAAGCTCAAAAGGATTTATTTGATGAATTGATCTCCTAGTCCCAAACTCAAGGACAAAAAAATCCATGGTCCCAATTTTCAAAACACTGCTCCACGATAACACTAGCAACAATAGAATAATGAAACAATCAATTTGTGTCAAGAAGTTAGACCACCAGATAAAATTTTGAAAATATTTATTTTTTTCCCTAGCTGACTCTAGTAAAGCGAGCTGGACTGCAATTAGATTAGATTATTAAAGTTCAGATCCATAGCGCTAAAACTATCATGATCAAGGATGATTGTAAAGTATATAAAGCATGATTATTATGTGAAAACTCTGCAAATTTTTTAGGTCAGTTGAAGTCTTTACTAACGTGCAAGTAACATAAAAGCTAAAAGAGTTTCAATGTTCATTTAGGATTATGCCTTTCGTCAGTCAAACATATAAAAGGTAGGGTAGAACTTGAAACCAGGTTCATCTATTGAGCAAAGCGTGATTTAAAAGTAGAGGATCAAATCTATGCCTTACTATACGTAAAAAAGAGAATTCGTTAGATTATATCAAGTACGACAATACCTGGGTAAACTCGAAAGCTTTGTATAAAATCTATTTCAAGCTGTATTATAGGATTTCTCCAAGATTTTATATCATTTTAAAGTCTTTCTACCTTCAACCCAATCCAACACACACACACACACACACACACACACACAAAACTACAAAAGAGATGCTACTGTTTTGGAAATGTAAACAGCTAAAGTCAGAAGGTACAAACTTACTGTTGAATTTCTTCTTCGATATCTTTCCATCATTGAGAGCATACAAAAAGTTCTTGACAGCCTCAGCATTAAATCGAGCAGTATACTGCAATCAAAAAGGTTTTCAATTGTGTGTATGTGTACATATATTTATGTTTCTGGTGCTTTGATGCCAAAGTTTACTAAGGATCAAATGCAACGATACAAATTAAATAAATATTTAAGGTACCTGTACGACAACCACGTAGTATTTAGAATTGTTATGATCACTACAATCAGTTATATTCGCTGGGGCTTGAGTATTTACCTATGTAAAACAAATGACTTCCAATCAAGAAAAAGAATCTCAGATTGAAGATCAAATATGTTATGTAATAAAGGAATAATAAATTGGATGCAAGCAGTGGTATAAAATATTCCTTTTTGTGTTCAGAATGTTTATAATTTTATCTCTCATCACCCCAAAATCATTATGGGCCAAAATGAGCCAAGGGAAAGACCTAAAAAAACCGCACAAGATAAATTCAGCATCTGAGCTAAGATGAACAACTCAAATCACATCAACATAATAGTTTTATCACTTAGTGGGGTAAAGTTGATAGGATCAGAAACAAGGGAAGAAGAATATAGGAGAATAAGGTGACACAACAAACATCATATATAGTTACATTAAGTGAGTTTATCCACATACGTAGAGGTACTTTAAGATAAACAAAGAATCTACAGTTTATAAATAAAAATCTAACTGGCACATGATGTTTCCTATCCAAATTAAATTGTCAAAAACTCATAATTCATAATAGGATAGTGGGAAAAGTAGAATTCTAATGAAAGAAGATTGATCTCTATGAACAACTCAGAGGCAATTGAAATTAGGTGTAAAACTTGTATACAATGTTCATGTTAGACCAGATATTGTGATGCCAATAAGTTTCTCAAGGTAGGGGGCACTTACTCTACATAGCCCTGGTTTCATATCAAAGTCCCATGTCCTTATCCAAGACTTCGAAGAAGGCTGATCCCCATCATACACCATATGGACTTCAATACAGAATTCATTCCTAAAAGAGTCTTGTATAGTTTGTATGCTTCGATTTATGTATACATGAATTAAACTTTTTAACCTCGGAAGTTATTGCTTATTATTCAATTTTAATTTAAGTTTGTCATGTATATAATCATTAATATCCTACAGTTTTGAGGATTCAATGATGGCAAGTACATTAGAGAGAACTTTACATAGATTTGATCACAATTTGGCATTCCAAACGTACATCACCAAATTCCTCCATTTCAAATCCCTTCATTGATATTAAGGTCAGTTTCCTCTTAATTGTTTTCTAAATCACATGTCGTTTAAGGAGTATATTATTCTTTTTCTTATGATTCATAATAAAAAGAGTTTAAGAAGTAATGTCATCTTTTATTAATCCTTGTTATTACGAAAGTCCTTTGATAAACTCCTTTAAAAATTGAATAATTTTCATCAAGATTCTAATAATAAAAAGTAAGTCGAGTATAAAATTGATAATAAATACAACACGTTTTAGTTATATTTTTGACTGGTAGAAATGTATTTATCAATATGCTAGATTGTATTGAACTCTAAACTAAATAGCCAATTCCAAGTAATTCTAATTTGCATTGACTCTTGATGAAGACGTCATTGCCTGACAAGTTATGACTAAATATTCGCATCATAATATTTTTTTCTTAGTATGATTCATGACACATGCGATTTATGGTCATATGCTTTAGATACTCTCATGACTAGCGTGTTGTTTGCACGTACGATGGCCAAACTCGAGATGAAATTGTTCAGGTCTATCAGAATTATAGATGGCAAGATGGTGATACCTTTGAACAACATTTGGACCTCTTTGAGGCATTGCGCAAGAGAGGCTAGGTTACAAGAGTAACTCAAAGGAGGCTATTAACTGTTTATGGAAGACCATACACTTGTGAAAGGTAGGATTGGTTGGAAGGCATCGTAAAAATGATTCATGGAAAGATGCCATTCGAACTAGTGGTCCATTACCCGAGGAAAAGAGACAATTTCTATGTGGCATATCGAGGACCGGAGGGGCCGACCTGCCCAAGCTCATTGCATTCCACTGCAAGTGGTAAAAAAATTGCACCCATAGAAGTTGAGACAAACTCATAAGAAGATCCCTAGAAGGAAAATCGAGGAAGACCTTGTTGTGAGTGTAGGCCAGAATTTCTAGCAGAAGATAGCAGTCCTTTAGGCCTTGCCTTGTTATTTGAATCATGGATATCGCTGTGATTAACAAATTGTATCCCAACTATTATTGATCATCTATTTCTTAATTTAATAAAATTCCATTCTATGTTTGAGTTTACGGATGTTCAATGAGCGTTAATCAAATTCTTATTCTTTTTTATCAAGCAAATTGATGGCAGCAAGAGCTAGGAATGCTAGGACCCGCAACAATGACAACAGCGGCTACCAATTTGCCCAATAATTCCTTGCTATGATGGAAGAAATTGGCCAAGCACAACATCGCCCAATGGAGAGAGGGGAATCAATTCTGCAACAGTGGTAGAGCAATTTCCTAAGTTGCAACCCTGACCTACCAAGGTGGGACAACCCCAAAACTAGCAGGAGAGTGGATCAGAGATGTAGAGGATCTTTGAACTTATTGCCTGCCCTAAACCACAACAAATGAGTTGTGCAACATTCATGCTAAAAAAATGTATCAGGCATTGGTGGGAAATGACTACAAGATCCAAAGCATCTGGTTCAAGGCTTAACATGGCACAGTTCAAGGAATTAATCCTTCAAACTTCCCTACCAACAGACGTAACATAAGGAGGCAAAGCTCGTAAACTGAAGCAGGGCTCCATAACATTAGCAGAATAGGAAAGGAAATTTGACGAATTACTTGCTTTGCCTACTCCTAGTCCCTAGACAACACTGAGGACATAAGGCTTGAACAGGCCTGCATGACAATGTTAGACACGTAGTTGTGACCTCTGGTCAGGAACCTACCACAAAGTACTAGTAAATGCCCCCAACTAGCAAACTTCCGTGAAAACACAATTAGCACTGACTAGTTGCATGCTAGACAGCCTGATAAATGCAGATGGGAGATTAACAAGCTTAATAGCAAGCAGAATTTTGACAAGAGCCACTTCCAATGAAAGTTAGGAAAAATACTTTAATTCTACCAATGAAGGCTGATAATTGTATAGGGTATATTAAACATGGATGACAAATCAGATAAGGATGCTAACGTGGAGGGCATGTCATAAGACCCCACATGTCTAATTAAATCGAATCCCCAAACTCAATCAGGGACTCAGACATCTAACTGAACTCTTGCTTATAGACCAGACTCAACATAATATTGTGATGAAGTCAACCATTTGCCTCTTCAATACATGGACGAACAGCCCCCATGGTAACCCCTCTACAAAAAGGAAGTAGTGGTTACATGAGAACGTCCCACCATCAGCTATATGATCCCCTATGATATGTTGCCAACTTACAAGCGTGCATGTCAGCACTGCTAGAAAATATTATGTCAATTACATCAACATTAAACTTCCACCACATAAATTTTCTTCTAACTGCATCCCCCAAGTACAAGAGGTTAGGCACCACCCTAGTGACTAACCATAATCAGGCGAACAGTCCATGATATCAAGATTAGATTCTGACATCTTCAAGGACTTCAACCATTCAAGACTGCACTATCCAGACAAGATACATTTAACTAAGACCTCTCCTATTGAAGTCCTCAAAGATTTGCAAATATTCTCCCTTGAATTCCCCACAACCAAAATCACTCAAGTTCAAAAAATAGAAGGGGTAAAAAGAGCATCCAATCCTACTTCACAGAGCAAACTTGCGTACAGGTAGACATTTTTAAAATAAATAATTAATTTGTGATTTCATTAATCTCAGGGCTAATTCATTTCCCTGTAATTTCACTGAATTATACGTTAAAAGAAAAGAATTGGGAGAGGAAGGAGAAAGAATGTACCAGGACAATGCTCTTACAGAGATGATGAATGGAGGCGGCATCGAGGACGTCACGGCGGGCCTCGAGAGTCCAGGTGTAGTAATCGGAAGGGACACGCTTAAATGAGAAGTCCTTGACACCGTTGGAGCGGAGAATGGAGGAGAGGCGGCCTTCGGTGGTGGAGTTATCGGCGGCCGCGGCAGAGATGGAAACTGATTGGGAGACGTGTTGAGGTAAATACAAGAGTTCGAGGTCCGAAATGCGTTGGAGGATTCGAGTTTGGGTTCTCTCTAGATCCGCCAGAGCCTCCTTCATTGCTGTCTACTGCTCCGAATTTCGAATCTCTCTCCGTCTCGGATTTTTTGATAATTCTTTTTTCAATGTACGTTGAATGTTGTTTCCAACAATCCGCCCGTTTTGAGAGTTAATTGTCAATATTCACTAAACATTTTATTTTAGGGGTGCTTGGAAGATATTTTTATGTAAAAATATATTTTTGAATAGTAAATTGATGAAAAATATGTGGTTAAAAAATAAAGAATTTTTTTTGATTTACATGTAATATTATTTTAATAAAGAATGTGTGGTTGAAAAGAAAAGAGAAAAAATGCATTTTGAAAAAAATGGGTACCAAATGGGGCCTTATTATTTTTTTTAAATCTCATATTGGTTTCATTAAAATAAAATCTCACTTGTGGCGAAGGAAAATCGTGGTAAAAAAAATCTTTAGTACTCTCAATGAAAGATTTAAAAACATATGAAAGGAAAAGAAGCCAAGTCTAGGCGATATATACCTCGAGCTTCCCAAGGTAAATCTTTCACTTCCATAATCTTCAGCTCTACATCGCTAGTCTTGCTAGACGATCTGCTATCGAATTTGCTTCCCGATAGATATGTTCAATAGAAAAGGAAATCTGTTGTAGCAAAAGCTTAAGTTCATCCCAAAAATCCCAAAGAGAGCATCGCCCCTGATTGATCAATTGCACCACCTGAGAGAATCGGATTCCAATTGTACTTGTGTATACCTGAGCTCCATGCAAAATCGCACCCCATCAAGGAGAGCATGCAACTCTGCAGACATATTAGTTCCTTCACCATAATGATTTGAGAAACCCAACTGAAAAATACCAAGTTCGTCTCTAATAATACCTCCTCCTCCAGCTAGTCCAGGATTTTCTTATGAAGCCCCATCCACATTAAGTTTCACCCATCCTTGCCTCGACTTTCTCCAGACCGTCGATTTTGGTGTTTTTATTTGAGCAGGGCATTGGTAGGGGATGGATATTGCACATAATTTGTTTATCACTAATTTTCAGCTTCTTGTCCTTGGCCATACGACAAGCAAACTCATGTGCCCAATTCAATAGAGTCCTTGGCCATACGACAAGTCTTGCATGACATCGCCTTTTCCACATAATCTAGATTAAGACGAGGAAGAATTCCCATTAAGGTATCGGATTGGGATGTCTTTTTAGCCCATATATACCAGTTTTCCAATCTGATTCTCCATGGTAGACCCACCTGATGTTGTAAGCCCATACATGAATCAAATTTCCTCCATAAGCTATCAGCAAAATCCCCCGTACTGAGGATGTGTTATTCCGATAATTGAGAAACTAATTCATAGCAGTTGCATTTTGATGCTAAGTTAATACCAACCTCTTTAATACGTAAATCCACACTCAACGCCTTGTGCAGCCCTTTCCATATCATAAAGGATACTTTCTTTAGAATAAGTGGAGGCCATACCCAATCAAAGAAGTTCTGCATATTCCCCTTATCACCACATCCCATGCACTTTTGGATGAAAAACTGCATTTTGGGTCTGGGCTGTAGGATAATTTATTACTTTAAATCACTGCATCTTTCATGTTAAATCATAAAGGAATACATACATATGGCGGAAGCGTACCTGAATCAGACGTGGTTAATGCAATAATGAATTTGACGGTTTTGTCTTACAAATCTACACGCAGTCTCCTTTTTTTCTTTGTGATAGGATGCAATAGAGAATGAATAATACATACGTGTGATTTGGGGACCATAACCGTATTTATATAGCGACGCCCTCTGACCTAATTCGGCCCATCATAGAATTAGAACTTGGACCCGGTCTCTACACATATATAAACTCACACTTTAATTGGATACATTAAAGCCTAAAATCAAAGTCTTATTAGATAACTTTAATTGGGCTTAACCAAATTTGATAGCCTTTAATTTAACACACAATTATTCACACATATAAGCCCATTGATGGATTAAAAATCCTTACAATCTCCCACTTGGGCTATATGTATCACCTTATAATTGTGCATTAAACATAACCTTATGAGTACTCAGAATTTTGCTATCATTACTAAATGCATCCCCAATCATATCAACATAGGATCAAAGCGGCTTTCGCCACTTTCATGTAGCTAAACCCATCAATGGTCACGTATATCTATACAACCGAATGACATAGATCAAGCATGGATGTATAGTATGAAAATTACATGTGATGTAATCTGTAACATTCCTATTTCCAACCGGTCCACTTTAATACCTTAGTGAGATTATTTTAAACAAGTTCAGAGATAATAAAACAAATAATTGAAAATAACTTTAACCTTAAACCATATCCAAAATAACAGTACATGTATCCAATATGAAAAGCAAAAATACAAACTCTCACTGAAACTATATATCTTCAAAAGTGTGCTCATAAAAGACCTTGGGTATTAATCTCTTAGTAAGCGGATCCGCAACCATGGAGTTTATTCCAATATGCTCTATTAACACTTGTCCACTCTGAACTCTTTTTTTTAACGGCCAGGAACTTGATCTCTATATGTTTTGACTTCGTCAAGCACCTGTTGTTATTGGAATACAGCACTGCTGATTTATTATCACAAAATATCTTAAGTTGTCTTTCTATATTGTCCACAATGCGCAGCTCAATGACAAAATTACGTAGCCATATTTCATGATCTGATGTTTCATAACACGCTATAAACTTTGTTGCCATGGTGGAAGTAGTTATGAGTGTCTGCTTAGCACTCTTTCAAGAAATAGCATCTCCAGCAAGCAGGTAAATATAGTTTGAAGTAGATCTCCTACTGTCTTGGCATCTCGTGAAATCGAAATCAGAATAATCGTTGATCTCCTGTATGTGAGCATGTAGTCTTTTGTTCTCTGTAAATACCGCATGACCAGTTTGGCTGCTTTCCAATGATCCATTCCCGAGTTACTTAAATATCTCCCTAGCATCCCAACAATGTACGCTATATCCGGACGCGTACAAACCTGAGCATACATTAGACTCCCTATAGTTGAGGAATAAGAAGTATTCTGCATTTCTTTAATTTCCAAGTCATTTAACAAAGCTTGTAACCCTTTCTCCCCCCGCAAACTCAACATCCTCAATGAATCGAGCATTTTCTGTCTCGAAAATTGTCTTAGTTGTGGGATCATAAAACTTGTAAACTCTAGACCTTTCAAAATATCCAATAAAGTAGCAATTGATGGTCCTTGCGTTCAATTTCTTTTCATTTGGCTTATAGAGCCTTGCCTCCGCTGAACACCCCCAAATATGTATAAACTTCAAACTAGGCTTCTTGCTCGTCCAAAGCTCATATGAGATTTTATCAGTGGCCTTAGTTGGAACTCTGTTGAGTATATAAGCTGCGGTCTTTAATGCTTCACCCCAAAGAGATTCTAGTAAGGTAGAATGACTAATCATACTCCTCACCATGTCCTTAAGCGTTCTGTTTGTCTCTCAGCAACATCATTCATAGTGGGCGAACCCGGCATAGTATACTGTGGGACGATATCGCATTCCTCTAGGAATTAAGCAAATGGTCCTGGATGTTGTTCACCTAAACCGTCATATCTGTCATAGTATTCACCTCCACAGTCAGATCTGACACTTTTAATCCTTTTGCCGAATAGGTTCTCAACTTCAGTTTTATAGTTTTTGAACACATACAGTGACTGTGATTTTTCATTAATGAGATATATGTAACCATATCTTGAAAAGTCGTCTATAAACGTTATAAAATATTGTTGACCATTCCAAAAACTCGTAGGGAATGGTCCACAAATATCCCTATGTATAAGTTCTAAGACGTTTGAAGTCCTATTGACTTGAAATTTCTTTTTATTGGTTTGTTTTTCCTTTATACAATTGACACATAGATCATAATATATGAAGTCAAGAGGGTCGAGAATCCCGTCAGACACAAATCTCTCAATTCTCCTTTTGGAGATGTGACCTAATCTCTTGTGCCACAACGAGGCAGAA
>NC_036244.1:21091-41324 GCF_002742605.1 Olea europaea var. sylvestris | reverse complement strand
CTCTTGAGTCACTCCAACATTCTCAAATATACTTCTATTATTTACAAATGCTCCTTGTTCTAATGAAATTAAGTCTGGCAACATACTCCTCAATCTCTTTACAATCCCCTTGGTCAAGCACGTGTAGACAACGGAGCAAAGGCTTATGGGACGAAATTTCATTGAACTTTCCGGTTTGCTCAACTTTGGGATTAACACCAGAACAGTCGAGGTGTGAAAATTCGGTACCTCGTTGATCCCAAAGAATTCACATACAGCTTCCAAAAGGTCATACTTTATAATGTCCCAATAAGAAATAAAGAAGCTAGAGGAGAAACCATCTTCAATTACTCATTCAAATTTATAATGTCAATTTTTTATTGTTAAATTTATTCAAACGTTCAAGGATACTTGCTGAAATAACATCGACTTCAAACCTTTAATGAAATTGGTGACCTGGTCTACAGAATGCACCTGTGACGTCCCATCACATTTTTATCAAATTACCACATAAGAAAGTATCTTTCATTGCTCAATAAACTTTGAAAAAGGTTTCGATTGCTCACCATAATTTGAAAAAGGTTTTCGATTGATTACTAAACTTTGATGTGGTTGAATTTTAATTACTAAACTTATAAAAATGACATTGTCCTATTGTTCGCTAAAAAATATGTACTGCAAACTCAAATGTCGTCAAAACTTCTTTATGAAAGAATATGTAATTGAAAATGAGTTTTAAAAAAATAAATTTTAAGAAAAATGGAGCTCAAATTGGACATAAAATTTAAAAATTATCACATCAATTTGAAGAGTATCAATGTTCTAAATTATTCACAGATTTTTCAAAATAAAAATGCCTTTTTTTCAAAAATGATATGATTGAAAAACCAAAAAAATTATGATTCTCATTGTTGCGGAAGCTTGTTCTAAGATCTTTGAATCTGTGGTTTTCGAACTCAACTTTATATTACATTTTTTAATCAATAACCAATCTAAATTGACTCAACCCACAATCAATATATTCACTTAGGTTGTTTCTTATTCTCATCCACAAGGGACAAGAAAATAACAATGATTCGCAAGTCACAAAGGCAAGAGAAATGAGTGAAAAAACAAGCGCAAAGAGAAAGAAGAAAAAAACTTGACCACCGGTTGTTTCTCTCAAGCACAAAGCACATTTTTTTTAATCTTTTTACACAATCTCAAACAGCTACATCAATGAAAACAAAAGGCAACTATTTTTTTCAAATTTTAATGGTAGGAATAGTAAGTTTTTGAAGAATGTGTGGTTAAAAAGAACGGAAAATTTTTTAGGTTCACGCGTAATATTATTTTATTGAAGAATTTGTGATTAATAAGAAGAAAGAGAAAAATGAATTTTAATTTAATGGGGGCCAAACAGAGATAGTTGTAGGTTAGGTAACCAATTTGGGCCAAGACATATGGTAAATGGGCCAAGACTGTAAAAGCTCTCCAATAAGTGAATATTTGGGTTGTGAGTAACATTAATAAATTAAGCTACTTCAAACGACTCATGCTGTTTTCGGGTAAAGCCTTTAGATTTAGTTGCTAATAATTAATTCACCCAGCAGTAGAGGCCTGTGAAATATAATCTAACTTTTTAACATCTTTGTCTGAAATTTATTAGGCATCGAAACCAACAAATATCCATCTTAATACCCAAACAACCTGCAAATAAACAAAACACACAGTTTATACTTGCATAATCAAAGGTAACCAATAAAATTGGAATTTCTTAACTCGCGTCTTGGATTTGAAACACGTACGATACATGTTTCATATACTTACCAAGAATAAGGTCAAGAACACCCAAGTAGAAGCGGATAATTATAGTCATCAATCAAGAGTAAATAAACATGCTATTGAGATATAACACATGATAACATACAGATCTTTCAAACATGTTCATCAAGCAACTAACATTAGACTAATGCCAAGTTAATCAAATAAAAGGCCAACACATACACAACAAATGAATAAATGGCACCATGGAAAGATCTCATCACACTTATTATATCTCATTCCGTGTTGCTCACACCTCGAGAACACATATATCCTCTCATCGTCCACCTTGCTCAATAAACTAGTCATTAACACATGCTAACTATTAAACGACTATAAATCCTAAGTCCATGAAATAATTCTCTATCACTCCCTCACATCTTTCAACCCAATTGGATAATGTGTTTTCACCTAATAGAAGTGATAGCAGTATCACTATCACACTCCATCTGATCAGAGTCTTAACATATAGAGGATTCAGACATTTAATCACCTCACCTCTCGTGATCCAAATGTCACTCTCCACATCGAACATATCACCAATGCACCCTTAGACGTCTATACTCCACATTACAGATATATTTACTGCTAATGCATTATAACCCACTATGCATGCAAGCACATGACACACAATAATAAAATCACTCATACAATATCATACATATTAAATACAATATAAAAAAATACACTGACTGAATCATACATGTAAAAGGATTAAACACAAAAGCATACGCAGCAGTCGGGTTTACTATCAATAAATCTCAATTGGGTCATAACTAGACCCAACAACAACATTTGCCTTACTTCTCCACTTTACCTTTTTGTCTATCTTGCTTCTTAGGACGGTCTTTAATAAAACATCCAACCATACTATAGCTGTAACATTGACTACCACCATACTTAGACTTGCCTCAACTCTTGCCCTTCTTCTTACCTCCTTCATCACTTGACTCACTACTCATGTTACCATTGTCTTGAGCCCTCCTCAAACTCATTTGCTCAAACTATATATCTACTCCTCGTTGTATATACTTCACCATTCCTCTTATCTTCTTTATCAACTTTAATTTCCAGTTCCTTCTAAATAAATCTACGAAATTCTCGGGTGTTAAGGTATCCCTACCATACTTTTACTTTCGTAACCTCCCCATATGAATCGGGCATTGAATTAAGCAAACTAATAGTCTCACTGGTTTCAGACACCTTTTTATCACCATAAATAATATCTTTAACAGATTTGTTAAAATAACCCAAATTGTCATGAAAATCCTTTGAATGATCCATTTTAAAGCTAAAAAATCTTTTAACGATGTACAATTTGTTAGACTAAATATAAGTTTTTCAACTTTTTGCAAAAAAAATTTTGGGCATCAAGTTTACTAACTTTTCTTAAAATCGTATTTGTCAGGTATAAAATAATTGAAGTGTAAACAAATTTATCAAATTTTTTTTTGACAAATTTTAAAAAAAAATTTGATATTTATGACTTTGAGTTTATGATTTTGAGACTTTTTGTTGATCCAAAATTTTCCTTGTTTTTTGTTGTCAAATTGAAAAGTTCACATTTTTCATTGAAAATCCCACAAATCAAAATGTAAAGTCATTTTTGAAAATAGAACAACTAAAATGTACAATCAGGTCACACAAAGTAATTATAAGATTACAGTATACACTTTTTAAGATTTTCAGGATTTCATAAAATTCTAGATCTCGTTATGGATAAAGTCAATATGTTCTAACGAAATAATCAATGCAACACAGAGGTATGTCAACAAAACAATTTTTACACAATACAGTTTTACACAATAAGTTAAATGACAACTAATACACGAAATCAATTATCAACTTGCAATCACATCTAACACTTCGAATAAGGTAAGTAATTTCTAAATTTGAACACAAGCAATGATTACCCTACATGATAGCAATCTTTATGTTAATCTACACGATAACTTGCTAATGTTGGAATTTAACGCGATAAACTAATGTTGGAATTCAAACTTTAGGGCCATGACTATTCGCTCTAAAGCTCCAGCAACTACAGCAATCAATCAAGTAAATTTCGGATCCTAAACACTTAGGGGCAAAATTTAATACTCCTAATTTTTACTTACCATTTCCGTATGGGCTTAAATTTAATGTTGGGCATTTACACAAGTGAAATAATACTTGGAAGAAATTACACCCACTCATGTTTTTTAACTTTCAATTTCAAAAATCAAATTTAAGAATTGTTTATACACTAATCAGGTGATAAAGCATTTTTTAAATATTAATATTTATAAATTAATAATAAAGTTTAACTAATTCAATTTCAACTAATTTTAGGTAATTGACGTGGGTAAGTGGGATTCTATTTTCAAAAGGGGAAAATATCTTTCACAATCCATTTCTAACAACTTCCATCTTCTTTAAAATCCACGTTTTGTTCTTTCGGCGTTCGCTCATCTCACGTTCGTTTGTCGCCATTAAACAGAATCGACGAGACCTCCTCGTTGTCGACATCAAACCTCACTTCTCTCTCTTATCTATACACAACTTCATCTCCTATGAATGTCATTCTCTATACTATCTTTTGTGATACATATATACACAAAAATCCACCCAATGGTTCAAACAAGGAGAGTTGATTGGGGAAGAAGGTAGATGAGGTCGGAAATAGGAAAGATAAGAGAAAGATAAAATACAGAAAGAACTTGAAACCAAGAAATCGAAATGTTTTGGATCTGAAGTAAATCGACTTCAGAGAAGGTAATTTCAATGTTGTGTTGTTTATTTTATTTGAAGACCATTTATGAAAGTCACAGTTGATGGGTCATAAGTATTGTGAATAATATTCAATGTTTGTGACATTAATATAAAATTGTGTTCAGAATCAAATCTTCTGATTGAATTTTTTATGTGTGTGATCTGAGAAATATCTTATTGTATGATAATCTGTGACTTGATTATTCTACAATTCTATATTTGATTTTAACATTGTCTATATGTATACATAAACTAGTATTGTAACCTCATGTCTGATTTTGACCTAATAAACTATGTTCAATGTATGTTGAAAAGGCCAGTATGATGAACTGTGATCTACCTTATGTCACATTGCTTTAAGAACTAGAACTTCTGATTGGGGTTTTTTTTTTTTTTTATATGTGACTTGAGTGAAATATTATTGTACATTTACCTGTAACATGATTGTTTTACCATTTCATATTTGATTTTAATGTTGTCTTGATCTATATAAATAATGTAGGAATGGAAGTACATTATTCTTGAAGGCCGTTGGTTTTTCACGAAAAAATTACAACAAAACGCGTCAAAACGTGTTATGACAAATTTCATAACAAAATTTTGCAAAGCCCAATGAGATATACTGGCAAATACATGTTTCTTACACTTCATGGACTGTCATGAAATTGTGGTTTAACCTCAATTGATCCACTATTTTTTATTGAGACAGATGAAATGGTTAGACCCTGATAAGATTCGGATCAAGATAGCAGGTCGCTTTGTTAGATTCTAGTTGTTGGAGTTTTGTTTAGGCTGGATATAGCTTCCCCGCTATTTAAACATAAGTAGATCAAGCAGGTCACAAAGCCAGCAAGAACAAGGAAAATAGCACCATGCTAGATTGATTGTTCTCACATGGGCTACTGTATTTTTATTTCAATATCAGTTTTCTTGTTTAAAAAATTTGTAATATTTATGACTGGAATTTGTGTTCGATTTGAGTAATACAATTGCTTTAGTTTGTTAATGTTGGTGATGAAATTTTATTCATTTTTGAAGGTATTTGCATTTTCAGCAGGTTGTAAGTTCTTTTTCATTTGTACATATATGTCATTTGAATTGTTATCTGATATATGTCACAGGTTTACTTTGCATTCTAATTTAAGGTCACAGGTCATTGTCAGGGGTCAGAAGTCATTGTTCACTGAGTTATGTTCATATTTTGCATTCTAATTTTGTTACGAGTCACAGATCATTAATTCATATTTTCACATTTTACATTATGATTTATGTCACATGTCACGATTCAACATGCGTTACTTACAGTCTAGTTCACCAGTCACGTGTCATATCTTACTTTCCGAGTTAAGGTCATAGGACAATGTGCACAGGTTACAAATCAATGTACAATGATCACAATTAACTGATTTATGTTCACATTTTACATTTTGATTTAATGTCACAGGTCACGTCAACGTAAATTGGTCACAGGTGACAAATCAATGCGCAATGATCACAATTTACTTATAGGTCACAGGTCACAAGTCAATATAAATTGGTCACAGGTCACAATTGTAGCATCCTACAGGTTCACGTACGTTGATCTATATCAATTACAAAAGATGAGCTTCGATCACCAGTCGAACAGATGGTTTGATTGTTAGGAAATGCTTGCACATAGTGATGAAAAAATTTGGTCACAAAAACATATAGGTCACAACATCTACATGTCATAGCATCTACATTTTACAAGATTTAAATAGAAGTCAAAACATCTACAATACATGTCCCAAAGAGCTTAAATACAAGTCACAACATCTATATGCCATAGGACCTAAATTTTACAGAATTTAAGTACAAGTCATGAGTTTATATACAGGTCACAATATCTACAATCTAAGTCATAGAGAGCTTAAATACACATCACAACATCTACATGTCATAGCATCTACATTTTACAAGATTTAAATAGAAGTCAAAACATCTACAATACATGTCACAAAGAGCTTAAATACAAGTCACAACATCTATATGCCATAGGACCTAAATTTTACAGAATTTAAGTACAAGTCATGAATTTATATACAGGTCACAATATCTACAATCTAAGTCATAGAGAGCTTAAATACACATCACAACATCTACATGTGACAGAATCAATATGTCACTGAATTTAAATGCAGGTCACATAGATGAAATACAGGTCACAACATCTATAATACAAAGTCAAAATGAGCTTAAATACAAGTTACAGCATTTGTATTTTTCAGGATTTAAATGCAGGTCACATAGATAAAATATATATATATATATATTACGCGAAACCCTCACAAGGGTTTATATACAAAGAACGGGCAAACCCTTATGGGTTGTATCTGAAGTGTATATATATCACAACAAATTGTTATTTCTCATTGATTGAAACAATTGTGAAACTATTCAAAGGTTTCAGACATAAAACAAGTTCATATTAAATCACATACCCAAGACAATTCTAACTTTTCGATTTTTTCTTCATAGTAATCCACAATTGAAACAACCGATTTTGTAACCTAAAATATTGGAAGATAGGGTTACAATAGAATGGTTTCATTCACCAATTGTGACTTCAAACAAGATCAAAATTATTTTGGGATGATGACCAAACTCAATTCCTTACCTCTATAAACCATATGTCAGTTACCGTAATTTTGAAAATATCTGCTCCTTTTTGCTAATGATTTCCAACTTGAGACCTCAATAATCCACTGATTTTGATTGAGCCATATTTCGGTGGCGAGAATTGAGAAGTTGGCATCAAGAGCTCTGTCACTCTTCACTTTTGATTAGAGGCCAGTGGGTTGAAATTAAGAGCCGTGTTTGATTTGGAAACATTTCATAACTGAAGGCTTGATTTCAAGAGGGAATATATTTACATATTTATTGGAATCTTATATATAACTTGATTTTTGAATGTTCAAAACTAGTTTCCTAAAAATGAAATTGTATATGTTCCCTAATACTTGTCTAGCCTTGTCATCATACTAAAGTCCAAAATTTAAAGTGATAAGTTTAACCCACTTATTTGGATGAATGATTTGTTTTCATTTGTGTGTGTGTATTATTTATCGTAACTTTGGTTTTGGTCAAATATTTAAATATTATACTAGTTGATGAAATATATCAAATATTATACTTATTTTGGAAATTTGAAACATGACACGTACGTAGTTTTTTCTTCGCAGGATTTATATAGGGGAGATAGTTGTCCTCATGTGATTGGTTATTGCTAAAAACTGTTTTTGACAACAGTCAATCACGGGAAGACAATAAACCTTGTGAAGAAGACCTTGGACTTATAGAATTATTCTGGGAATTTAAATGGACTATTAAAATTTTATTTAATATAATTAATTCATTAATTTTGATAATGAATAAATAAATTAATCTCTTGAATTTCACATTTAACTTTTCAAACGTTGATTGATCGGGATAATATATAAACTAATTAAAATTTTATATTTATTTTTGTATCAAATGAGGTAAGAATAGATAGTGCAGTGGTAAATTCTTGTTTTTCTTGATGAAATACTTTAAGGCCTTCAAGCTGATTTTTTTATGTAAATCTTTCGAGATAAACCGTTAGGTCCAAGTATGTAATCCTACGGGATATGGGAATTCTAAAGAAATTTCTTGAGTTATTTGATATTGTGACCAACTTACTCTAAATCTAATAATGTCAGTATGTTCTGTTATTTATATTTATATCATGCTTAATAAGAATTGCACGTATTTTTACTGAGTATTTCCAAAATACTCACTCTTATAATATTTCATATTAGAATGGATCGTGTTGGACGTGTGGAAGATTGAACGAGATTGATGTCTATGGGTTGCCAAGTGAGATTCTAGAAAGGATTGTTGCCAATTTTTATGTTAAAATTTGTGCACATTATTTTAGTAGTTTCGATATCGAGCTGTTTTAACATGTTAAATTTGACAATTAAATTCGTAGTATTTTAAGCTTAACTAAGATTTTGGTAACACTTAAATCATTATTTTTATTAAAAAAATTAATATATCTAATATATTTGGGCATTACATAAAATCATCCAGATTCATCATATAACCCGAAATAGAAAACTAACTACCTCAAAATGTCAGAAAATAATAAGGATCAACCCGTCTGAAGAAAACTTCTCCAAAAATGACATGACGTGCCGTCATGCACAATCAACGGAGTTTCACATGTTGCCGGAGTTGCCATACGCTACTGTGTAGAGTGAGCCTTCATTTGCTAAGTTTGTCTGTGTTGTTGGTTTCTCCAAAAGACCATTGGTTTAGTCGAAAAGCACAAAAATAAGTCTGACAGCTTTGATTTCCACTTCAACGGTTTTCTTGTAGCTTTTGTCTTGAGTTTCTGCCTCGATTTCTAACCTATTTCAACTAGTTTTTGAACGATTTTTTGCTGAAATTTCACCATCTTGAAGCTCTGATACCAATTGTTGCAAAGCTTGCTCTAAGATCTTTGAATCGGTTATTTTCAAATTCAATTTCACATTATCTTTCTTAACCAACCACCAATCTAAAATCACCTTAACCCATAGCCAATATATTTACTTAGGTTGCTTCTTATTTTTACCCAAAGGGCAACAAAAATAATGATTATTTGCAAGTCCCAAAGGTAAGAGAAATGAATGGAAAAACAGGTACAAAGAGGAAGAATTGGAAAGTCAACCACTTGTTTTTCAAGCACAAAGCACACGTTTTATTCTCTTTTTGCACAATCACACTTGGCTACAACAATGAAAAACAAAAGATGCAATATATAGCTACAGGTTATGTAACCAATTTGGGCCAAAACTATAAGAGCTCTCCGATAAGTGAATATTTGGGCGATGAGCAACATTAATAAATTAAGCTGCGTCCAATGACCTACTTTGTTTTTGAGACAAGCCTTACGCTTGATTGCACCTATCAGTCGAATTCTATGAAATATATTTGCACCATTTAGCATCACTGTCTAAAAATTTATTAGGTATCTCCAGGAATTGACTGGCATCTACTCATTCAATTAGTGGCCAATTAATTAAACGCGTTAAAATCATTACACAAATAAATGGAAAGGAAAATTTCATAGAAAATAACTAAAGTAAATTCAAATCATACTCGCAAGTTTTGGTTGATCAAACCCTAGGACAATAGTTTAGATCATGATAGGAAACATGAAATCTATACAATTAAAAATAAACAACATAAAGAAGAGAATAGAAAAACCAGTTTTTTGGGTAGATATTCAATATTTTTCCTTGATATTATTCTTGCCTCCCTTTGATTTCTTGAATCTTGCCCCCTTTTTACCTAGTTGAATTCTCCACCCAACTGTAGTCTTTATGTTTGTATTTAGAGTATTTTGAAGTCTTGGACGAATTAGGATTGAATTAAGCCAAGAAAAGAGTCCAAAAATATTAAAAACTCTTTTTCGACGAGGTGGCATCTCGGGGCCACTATAGCGACGCCACGAATTCTTTTGATTTTTAGAAAGAGCGCCACTTTCGAGTGGAAAGATTGCATTGCACATCCTCCAGTTTTTTTTATCATAGCTTCTTCTCTCAACATCTGATTAAGAGGATTCAAGATGCATTGAAAAGTTAACTCAAATGGCTACAACTTTTCATCAAATATCATTCTCCAATTTTAACATTTGCTATGTAAAAAATGACTCTCAATATGAAACTAAAAGATTATAGCATAACTTTTTCAGTTGAAAATTGATGTGTGATCATACTTTGACTATATATTATCCATTTGACATCTTTCTTCTTTCAATTGATCCGTAGCACTCTCAAATTTTCATCGTGAGGTTCGACAAAATTTTTGAGTATTTGTACCTTAGTCACCGAATTTTGGATCTTTTACGATTTAGTAATTCTCCCCAAATTTGCCAACTTTTGCTTATTCCTTTCAATTTCATCAACCTATGTCACAACATCAAAACACACATTAAAGCGCTCTAAAACTTGTAAGAATTAGCTAAATATCAAGTTTCAATGGTGTCTAAAGTATGGGTGAAATGTACTCGTCAGTATCAAAATACAATACTCGTAAAATTTATTGAAAATAAGTTTAAAAATGTTTTAGACAAATGAACCTTACATATGATCACTCTCTTTTGAGCAACCTCAATCTCAAATTGCAACATTCAACATAAGTGTAATTGGATTTAGACTATTCAACTTTTTAATTATACATTTCATTTTATTTCTTAAAAATCTACTAAAAGTCTAAATCAAATAAGATTTTGAATTAGATATTTGTCATTGACGGAGAAAAGGTCCTAGCAGATGGGAACCCAACCCAACAAAGGTCTTCGTGTTTTCTGTTCTTTGTATTTTTTTATTATTTTTTATTTTTTTATTTTTTTTGCAATCTAGGGCCTTTTAATGTAAAGTTGCCAGTTTTAACATTATAAATTGTAGTTACTGAGTTTAGATTTGGGTTGATCTTTTGAAATAAAGAATTTGTTTAAAAAGGATTTGAGAAATTAAAAATGAAAAACAATAGAATAATTTCTTTATAGGTGATATTATCATGAGATTTTCCTCACATTTTATTCATTTTCTTTCTTACTTTTATTTGAGAAATTTGTGTCGAACCCCTTTCATCCACCCTACTTTTTTCTCGTGAGAGCCACAGATATGGATACACAATACAAATACAAATATAGACATGATATGACACAGATATATTGACATTGATTTTTAAAAAGAATACATCGTCGTCACAGAGTTACATTCTCTAAAATTCTAAACAACAAATATTAATCTTTACTATATATATATATATATATATAGGACTCAAAACATGACATGTTAATACTTGTTCGAGAAATGTCCTTAAAGTATCTCTTGTGGTAGGAAAATTAAAACATATAGGATAGATCATGTGACTTGTTGAATATAGTTTTTAAAGTTTTCAAGAAGTATTCCCATCCTTTTGTGACTTTTCTATCTTTATGTCCCAATCCTCTGCTACTTGAGAGTCTTGAGAGAATCTAAGTACTAAGGACACTCGAAGTGGTGACTGATGATGACTTGTTTAGGTGAAAGTAAGACAATTAAATGACAATTGTAATATATAATCAACATCTTTGAAATAAAAGAAATGTTATATTTTAACGAGAATATGCTATTTTGAAATATTAGACAATTATTTGCTAACTTGGTTAGTATTTCTCGTAAGAACATTTTCAAGAGGCTATTTAAACATAAGATATTCTCTATTTTAAAGAGTTAAGCCCTCCAATTGAAGCCTGCTAAAAAAGAATTGAAACAGTTCACAAAAAATCATGTCTGATTGTTCCTTCTGGATGGGATGAGGACAACGACAACGACAACGATTACAAAAAACATAAACAATATGATTGCTTTGATACTATTGAAAATCAATCAACTATATATATATATAATTTTTTTTTGCTTTTTAAATTTATTGATAATCTCTAAATTACAAATGTGCTTTTTAAAAGAATAATGCTATATAGCCTCTCTGAGGTTGCAATCGCAGTCTAGATGGTGCTTTTCATTTAACCTATCGTTTAGCGCTATTTAAATTGGGGTTGCAATTCCAATGAAACTAAATATCTTTACTATATTGAAAAATAGAGATTTTCTTTAACATACTCTAGGCACCCGATTTACTAATTAAGTGGGTTTAGTAATACGAAGTTCAACAATTTAAGTTTTAATGTGCGCAAGAAATTAATCATTTAACATATATTAAGGGACAACTGCAATGGGGTCCCTAATCTTTGTGATGAGTGCAAATAGGTCATCAACCTTTCAAATCTTGTCGTGTCGTTTTCAACATTTCACAAGTATAATAGACGAGTTCTTTCTGTACAAAATTCATCCACACTATTCTTGAAATAGCATGTACAAGTACAATGCACGTCACGTACAATTTCAAACAAAATAACTATTAAGTGTACTTTGTGAAAGGTGTTCAATATGTATTGATCATAGTTATGAACAATGATGATAAAAAAATTAGCAAAAAAAATAAAAAAAATCCTCTTGACTCTAAAGATTGATTTGAATTTTTTAATATGAGAGATCAAGGATACAAGTTTCTCAAGGACCCGAGATCGCACCAATATTATAGAATATAGACAACGGCCAAGGCAACAAGTTCTCATAGATTTGGACTCAGATCAACCTTGTACTCGTCTGTATAAAGGATTAGACTCACAAAGTGGCTCAAAACCCAACACAGAGGCAGTCTCTTCAATGGCACGAAAACTCTCCAAAAACTAACAAAAACTCTTCACAATTTGAAACTAAAGAATCACCAAGACTCTACACAAACAGAATCACTAGGAAACCAGGGGTTTAATGGCTAAAGGAAGAAATTCACAAGGAAGGAAAAGAGGCAAAGACACCAAGTCTCGAAGAGGAGAGACCCAAAAGGTTCCACAAAAATCTCAAGAAGTGGCGCAAGAATAATAACTCAAAAACTAGAGCCAAAAGTCTCAGACCATCTATTTATATTAATGGGTCATCACCGTACATGTTAGGTTTAGGAGATCAAACGGACCAGAGCGACATACATGGGTCAGACGGTTTAGGCCAAGTCATAAGAGTCCATCGCAGTAGATTATTGGGCAACGGCTTAAGTAGTATCCGTTAGATCAATCTATCATCATAGCCCACATGGGCTGGACCACCAAGAAAATGGCATCACAACCCAATAAATCTCTCCCTTGATGCCAATGATCAGAAACCATACAAAGAAAAGAAATTATAACAATAAACTTCACAAGCGATTGATATAACTCTTCCAAATCATCAGCACCAAACCAAATACACCTGCACCAACACAAAGTTTACCCAGTTTCAATTCTTAAAGTTGCAAACATGACTTAAACTTATTTAAAGGAAGTACCTTAGTACCCATATCGTCGGGGTTAAACTGAGTAGGGATTTTCTCAAACAAAATAGATTCTTTTTGCCCAACATCTCTTATAAAATACATTCTTATATCTATATGTTTAGTTCTTTCATGAAAAATTGGATTTTTACATAAATGTATAGCACTTTAACTATCAAAATATACAACAGCAGCATCAGTAGATTCATTTACCTCATTTAGAGCCCTTTCAGTCATAAGGCCTCTTTAATGGCCTCGGTAGCAGCCACATATTCAGCTTCTGTAGTTGATAAGGCTACAATTGATTGCAATTAAGACTTCCAACTAATACAAGTGTCACAGAAAGTAAACATATAGGTTGTAGTTGACTTCATGTTATCTCTGATACTGGCATAATTAGAATTCACATATCCCTTTAAACTAACTCCCTCTTTACTAGATCTAAAACATAAGCCTAAGTCTGTTGAGCCTTTTAAGTACCTTAATAACCATTTCATTGCATTCCAATGTTCAGGGCCAGGGTTGGATATAAATCTACTTAAGATACTTATAGCATGTGCAACATCGGGTCAGGTGCAAATCATGGTGTACATTACAGATCCCACAGCATTAGAATATGAGACTTTTTCCATATATTTAATGTCATATTCATTAGGTGGTGATTGATCTCCACTCAACTTAAAATGACATGCAAGGGGTAATGTCACAGATATAGAATCATGTATAGCAAACTTGGATAACACCTTTTTCACATAATCAGTTTGTGACAAAATTAACAACTGTTGTGACCTATTGCTCTTAATATCCATCCCTAAAATCCTTTTAGCATGCCCTAGGTCCTTCATTTCAAATTCAACACTTAGCACCTTTTTAATCTCATTTTCTGGCCAATTAGCAACATATATTCCACATATAATAGCAAATAAACAATTACACAGTTGCTGGTATCCTTTTTAAAATACAAGCAATGGTTAAAAGAACTTCTCACTAAGCCAACTGAAGACACAAAGTTATCAAAGCATTTGGACCATTGCTTAGGAGTTTGTTTTAGGCCATAAAGTGATTTTTTTAACGAGCATACATGATCATATTTTCTGTTATCAATGAAACATTGTGGCTATCTCATATACATGGTTTCATCAAGTTCACCGTACAAAAATGCAGTTTTAACATCCATTTGCTCTAATTCATAATCATATTGTGCAACTAATGCAAGCGTAACTCTAATGGTAGTATATTTCACAACAAGAGAAAAGATTTCATTGTAATCAATACTAGGTTTTTGAGTAAACCCCTTAGCCACTAATTTGGCCTTAAATCTAAGGGGCTGATTAGGGGAATTGCCTTCTTTAACAGTATAAACCACTAAATTCCAGGTCTTATTTTTTACTAAGGACCTTATTTCTTCCTCCATAGCAAGCTGTCATTCCCTAGAAAACTGACAACTAATAGCCTCTTCATGGGATTTAGGTTCCTTAAAAGTCAAATCCTGATATGACAACATAGCAAGTGACATATAGTCTTGCATCCTAATAGGCTCTCTTATTTCTTTTCTAACCGTATCCCTAGTTAATTGATAATCACTCAAAGGGTTCACTAGCTCAGCAGTAGGCTTTTGAACAGTTTCATCACCTGATTCTTCCACAATCTCATTTTCATCTTGATTTTCAACAACCAAATCAGGTAAAGGTTCAAGTTCCACTTGCAGCCTAGTATTTTCCTCTTCCTGACCCTTAGACACCTCACTAGAGGCCTTTCTATCTAAACAAGACATCTCATTTTCATTGAATGTTACATTTCTATTAGTTATCATCTCAAAATCCCCAATTTCTCTCACCCAAAGCCTGTACTCCTTCACTCCTTCAGGATATCCCATGAAAACACATTTTCGGGGATTTAGGCTCAAGTTTTCCAACACTTTAGTGTGAATATGCTGCACAACCAAAAGTTTTTAAGTGTGTATAGTCAGCCAACCTACCTGTCCACACTTTCTCAGTTGTCCTACCATCTAATGCACTAGTTGGGTTCTTATTTATAATATAAATTGCTGTCATAACATAGACTGATGCCTCCTCCACAACACTTTTGGGGGCACTTGAACTGAACATCATACATATAATCTTATCTAGAATTGTTCTATTCATCCTCTCAGCTATACCATTCTGTTCTGGAGTACATGGTACTGTTTTATGTCTCAAAACGCCATTATCCTTATACAATTTTTCAAAATCAGCACTACAAAATTCTAATCCATTAACTGTCCTTAGGATTTTAATATTTTTATCCATTTGATCTTCAATCAAAGTTTTTCAAGTCTTAAATTTTTCAAAAGTATTTGAATTTTGTTTTAAAAGAAATACCCATACTTTTCTTGAAAAATAATCAATTAAGGATAGAAAATACCTATTCCCACTTTAAGAGGTGACAGATGATGGACCCACAAGTCAGAATGTATATACTCTAGGATAAATGTAGTCTTATGTTTCCCTGTACTAAAATGAAGTCTATGATGTTTGCCTAATGTACAATATTCACAAAAAGAAATTTTAGAAATCACATCACTACCAAATGCATCTTTCTCACTTAAGATGTGTAAACCTTTCTCACTCACATGGGCTAACGTATTATGCCATTTCAATGTGGCATCACTTTCAACCATAGAGGACTCTACAGTGTGACTCAACACATTTGTCTTAGTGACATAGATCCCATTTCTTTTAATACCCTTGAAAATAACTAAGGACCCCTCAACTATTTTCAAGAAACCATCTCCAAATTTTTCTTGGAGACCTATTTCATCTAAGTTCCCAACTGAAATCATATTTCTATTTAAATTTGGTACATGTCTCACCTTTTCTAAGGTAAAGGTATACCCAATATCAAATTTTAAAGTCACACTGCCTATCCCCAACACTTTATAGGCTGCATTGTTATCCATAACTGCCTCACCCCATCTAAGTCCTTAAAATCAAGCAACCAATGCTTTCTAGAGATCATATGAAAGGTACAACATAAATCTAAGATCCACTTTACACCCTGACTTGAATTATTTGCATAATTTGCAGAATTCAAGTCAGATGTGGACTCAGTCACAACATAGATATCAACGATACCCTCACCTAGAAGCTCAACATATTCCTTTCATCAATTTTAACCTCCATTTGCTCATTTTTCTTTTTAAAGCAGTCTTTAATGTAATGCCCTGTTTTGCCACAAACATAACATTTTCTAGCTCCATTTCTAGATTTTGACCTTTTTCTACCATTCCCGTTCTTCTTGGAGGCATTATTCCACTGATTATGCTGGTTACCTTGATTATTACTCTGTCTGGTCAATGATCTACCTCTTACAAACAGGTTCTCATTCTCATTGCCATGTCTCTCAGACTTAACTTCCAATTCTTTGCTTCTTAGAGCATTAATCACTATCTCAGGTGCTAAAGACTCTCTGCCATGCTTAATAGCAGTCTTAACATCTTTATAAGCTCCAGGAATGGAATTTAGGAGAATTAAAGCTTTGTATTCTTTCGATACTTTATTCCCAGCATTAGTAATATCTTATACAAGTTTATTAAAAGTGTCAAGGTTATCATGTAAGTCTCAGGATATGTCAATTTTAAAGCTAAAGAATCTTTCCAAAAGAAATTTTTTATTTGGCAATGACTTAGCCAAATAAAAGTTCTTCTAATTTTTCCTATAAGGCTTTTGCATTATCCAATTTTTCAATGTTTCTTAATACTTGATCAGACAAGTGTAAAATAATGGAAGTATAGGCAAGCTCAGTAAATTCAGTTTTTTGTTCATTAGTCATAGTAGCAGGATATTTACCAGTTATAGCTTTAGGCACTTTCTGTTAAACAAGAACTCCCCTCATTTTTTGCTGCCAAATGGGGAAAATCCCCTTTTCCATTAAAACCCCCCAAGTCCAAACATTGTCGTTGTCATTTAAAGTTTTTAATCAACACAAGAAAATTTTTTAGGGTTAAAGTTCAGCCAGAAGTACCAAGAAGATATTTCACAGAATATATGACAACACAAAGTATCACACACAGTATGAAAATATTAGGGGAATATAACACAGTGAATATTAACAAAACAATAACCAATCAGAGAAATAACAAATCACTTCAGAATGAAGTGATGTGTCTTAAGTTCACTAAGATTCCGTGAGGTTCAAAGACCCCTGGTCAAGGCTCAACCCAAAGCCACAGTAGTGCAGTGCAAGTGTACGGTATTAATACAGAATCAGTAGACAGTCACCAAGACTAAACAATAGGTAGACAACAAGGATCAAAAATTAATTACAAATTAATCAATAGGCAGAATACATGGATCAAGAATTAATCACACAGATTAATCAGTAGGCAGTATACAGGAATCAGGAATTAATCACAGATATTAGAGAATAGGCAAACCAAGAAGATCAAGAGTTGATCACAAAAATTACTAGCATGCATGACACTTTTGTATAAAGAAAGTGTGTGCAATATCCCAAAATTCTAGAGTACCTCAACACAAGAAATATACACAATCCTAAAGCACTCAGTAAAGAATCATGTATCACGTGTAAAAGTCACAAAGAGGGTTAAAGAAATTAATCGGCAGATCATGTATCACACAGAACATCCAAGTTTTCATAATCGGTTCACCTAGAAAAAACTCAAAATCCAATTATTCCGGCAAAGTCACCAACAACAAATGTCAGTATACCAAGAAAAGGTAAAAGATCATAAATCCAAATCAAGATCTATCACTAATCAGATATAGGGTTTCCAACGACTGTTGGTCTCACAAGAATCAGGCCGTGAAAATTAATTTTCCACTACTAGAAGCTAGAGATAGGAACTCGTACGGCCTAAAAGAGGCTCTGATACCACTGTTACATCTCAAGGACCTAAGATCGTACCAATATTACAGAATATAGACAACGACCAAGGCAACAAGTTCTCATGGATTTGGGCTCAGATCAACCTTGTACCCGTCGGTACAAAGGATTAGACTCACAAAGACAGCCCCAGACCCAACACAGAGGCAGTCGCTTCAACGGAACGAAAACTCTCCAAAAACCTACAGAAACTCTTCACAAATTGAAATTGAAGAATCACCAAGACTCTACGCACACAGAATCACCAGAAATTAAGGGGTTTAATGGCTAAAGGAAGAGATTCACGAAGAAGGAGAAAAGGCAGAGACACCAAGTCTCGAAGAGGAGAGACCTAGAAGGTTCCACAAAAATCTCACGAAGAGTCGCAAGAATAATGACTCAAAAATTAGGGCCAAAAGTCTCAGACCATCTATTTATATTAATGGGTCATCACCTTAGATGCTAGGTTCAAAAAGTGTGGTCGGTTCATAAGAGTCCATCACAGTGCATTATTGGGCAAGATCGGCTAGACCGCCAAGAAAATGGCATCATAGCCCAATAAAGTTTATCCAAAGAGTTGAGAAAATAATGTTTTCAACAAGAATATAATTCTTTCGATGAAGTTCTTGGGTGTGTTTTGTAAAAATCTTAATAGATTATAAGTTGTGATTTTTACTAAATGTGTGAATAGAAAAGTGATGAACGTTATGAATCATACGTAAGGTGTAAATAAAGATAATGTTGAAGATGCTTATAAGTTTGAAGACTTTCAGCATCATTTCAAAGTTTCCTTTTCCCACAAAAATATGAATTAACAATTTTTGGTTCCTTCTGAGAATATTGGAGTTTGAACGTTGAAGAATGGAAACATTTGAACTCATTGTAAATTTTGAGAACCTTCCTTGCAATTTCCCATATATCCTAGTACGATGCCTGTTTTTCACTATCCTTGTCCAACCATACATACTTTTCCCTCTTCTCGCCAGTCAAAAGTTTTTCATCGAAATTATTCTAAAAACCCCATTAACCACGGTCGCCGCCTTCAATTCTCTCAGTCACACAAACTCACAGATTTTTCCTCAAGGTGCTAAAATGTCCATGCACAAGAGCACATCATCCTCTTCCCTAGGTCCCGGCGGCCTGGACTTAACCCAAGCCTTTTTCAAGCCCATTTCCAACGCCGATCCACCGTCACCCACCAAACGCCACACCAAAATCACCGTTGTCGGAGTTGGAAACGTCGGCATGGCTATCGCCCAGACTATCCTCACCCAAGATCTCGCCGACGAACTCGCCCTAGTAGACGCAAAGGCCGACAAACTCCGAGGCGAAATGCTCGACCTCCAGCACGCCGCCGCCTTCCTCCCCCGAACCAAAATCCAAGCCTCCCTCGACTACGATATCACTGCCGGCTCTGACCTCTGCATCATCACAGCCGGAGCCCGCCAGATACCGGGCGAGAGCAGGCTCAATCTTATTCAACGAAACCTCTCCTTGTTCAAATCTATAGTGCCGCCGTTGGCTAAGTACTCTCCGGAATGTATACTGCTGATAGTTTCTAACCCCGTCGATGTGTTGACTTACGTGGCCTGGAAGCTATCCAGGTTCCCGGCGAATAGGGTTATCGGCTCGGGCACCAACTTGGATTCGTCCCGGTTTCGGTTCTTGATCGCCGATCATCTTGATGTCAATGCACAGGACGTGCAGGTGAGTTTTTAATAATCACTTATTTTTTTTTATATTTAATCCCTTATTTTGAATATTTAGTCACTTATTTTTTACTCAAGTTTCGATTTTCTATGCACTGATTGGCATTGCTGTGAAATATTTGTCACTTTTTTGTCACTTTATATTCACGTTTTAGAGAAGACGACGTGGTTTAGTACTAGACACTAGGGAGTGGTTGTTGCAAAGCATGTGCTTTATTCTCTTTGGTTATTTAAGCACGACAAAA
>NC_036244.1:15970-18653 GCF_002742605.1 Olea europaea var. sylvestris | reverse complement strand
TGTCCTACCATCTAATGCACTAGTTGGGTTCTTATTTATAATATAAATTGCTGTCATAACATAGACTGATGCCTCCTCCACAACACTTTTGGGGGCACTTGAACTGAACATCATACATATAATCTTATCTAGAATTGTTCTATTCATCCTCTCAGCTATACCATTCTGTTCTGGAGTACATGGTACTGTTTTATGTCTCAAAACGCCATTATCCTTATACAATTTTTCAAAATCAGCACTACAAAATTCTAATCCATTAACTGTCCTTAGGATTTTAATATTTTTATCCATTTGATCTTCAATCAAAGTTTTTCAAGTCTTAAATTTTTCAAAAGTATTTGAATTTTGTTTTAAAAGAAATACCCATACTTTTCTTGAAAAATAATCAATTAAGGATAGAAAATACCTATTCCCACTTTAAGAGGTGACAGATGATGGACCCACAAGTCAGAATGTATATACTCTAGGATAAATGTAGTCTTATGTTTCCCTGTACTAAAATGAAGTCTATGCTGTTTGCCTAATGTACAATATTCACAAAAAGAAATTTTAGAAATCACATCACTACCAAATGCATCTTTCTCACTTAAGATGTGTAAACCTTTCTCACTCACATGGGCTAACGTATTATGCCATTTCAATGTGGCATCACTTTCAACCATAGAGGACTCTACAGTGTGACTCAACACATTTGTCTTAGTGACATAGATCCCATTTCTTTTAATACCCTTGAAAATAACTAAGGACCCCTCAACTATTTTCAAGAAACCGTCTCCAAATTTTTCTTGGAGACCTATTTCATCTAAGTTCCCAACTGAAATCATATTTCTATTTAAATTTGGTACATGTCTCACCTTTTCTAAGGTAAAGGTATACCCAATATCAAATTTTAAAGTCACACTGCCTATCCCCAACACTTTATAGGCTGCATTGTTATCCATAACTGCCTCACCCCATCTAAGTCCTTAAAATCAAGCAACCAATGCTTTCTAGAGATCATATGAAAGGTACAACATAAATCTAAGATCCACTTTACACCCTGACTTGAATTATTTGCATAATTTGCAGAATTCAAGTCAGATGTGGACTCAGTCACAACATAGATATCAACGATACCCTCACCTAGAAGCTCAACATATTCCTTTCATCAATTTTAACCTCCATTTGCTCATTTTTCTTTTTAAAGCAGTCTTTAATGTAATGCCCTGTTTTGCCACAAACATAACATTTTCTAGCTCCATTTCTAGATTTTGACCTTTTTCTACCATTCCCGTTCTTCTTAGAGGCATTATTCCACTGATTATGCTGGTTACCTTGATTATTACTCTGTCTGGTCAATGATCTACCTCTTACAAACAGGTTCTCATTCTCATTGCCATGTCTCTCAGACTTAACTTCCAATTCTTTGCTTCTTAGAGCATTAATCACTATCTCAGGTGCTAAAGACTCTCTGCCATGCTTAATAGCAGTCTTAACATCTTTATAAGCTCCAGGAATGGAATTTAGGAGAATTAAAGCTTTGTATTCTTTCGATACTTTATTCCCAGCATTAGTAATATCTTATACAAGTTTATTAAAAGTGTCAAGGTTATCATGTAAGTCTCAGGATATGTCAATTTTAAAGCTAAAGAATCTTTCCAAAAGAAATTTTTTATTTGGCAATGACTTAGCCAAATAAAAGTTCTTCTAATTTTTCCTATAAGGCTTTTGCATTATCCAATTTTTCAATGTTTCTTAATACTTGATCAGACAAGTGTAAAATAATGGAAGTATAGGCAAGCTCAGTAAATTCAATTTTTGTTCATTAGTCATAGTAGCAGGATATTCACCAGTTATAGCTTTAGGCACTTTCTGTTAAACAAGAACTCCCCTCATTTTTTGCTGCCAAATGGGGAAAATCCCCTTTTCCATTAAAACCCCCCAAGTCCAAACATTGTCGTTGTCATTTAAAGTTTTTAATCAACACAAGAAAATTTTTTAGGGTTAAAGTTCAGCCAGAAGTACCAAGAAGATATTTCACAGAATATATGACAACACAAAGTATCACACACAGTATGAAAATATTAGGGGAATATAACACAGTGAATATTAACAAAACAATAACCAATCAGAGAAATAACAAATCACTTCAGAATGAAGTGATGTGTCTTAAGTTCACTAAGATTCCGTGAGGTTCAAAGACCCCTGGTCAAGGCTCAACCCAAAGCCACAGTAGTGCAGTGCAAGTGTACGGTATTAATACAGAATCAGTAGACAGTCACCAAGACTAAACAATAGGTAGACAACAAGGATCAAAAATTAATTACAAATTAATCAATAGGCAGAATACATGGATCAAGAATTAATCACACAGATTAATCAGTAGGCAGTATACAGGAATCAGGAATTAATCACAGATATTAGAGAATAGGCAAACCAAGAAGATCAAGAGTTGATCACAAAAATTACTAGCATGCATGACACTTTTGTATAAAGAAAGTGTGTGCAATATCCCAAAATTCTAGAGCACCTCAACACAAGAAATATACACAATCCTAAAGCACTCAGTAAAGAATCATGTATCACGTGTAAAAGTCACAAAGAGGGTTAAAGAAATTAATCGGCAGATCATGTATCACACAGAACATCCAAGTTTTCATAATCGGTTCACCTAGAAAAAACTCAAAATCCAATTATTCCGGCA
>NC_036244.1:7314-15942 GCF_002742605.1 Olea europaea var. sylvestris | reverse complement strand
CCCGTGTACTTCACCATGGCAGGCCTAGCTTTTGGTAGTCTTCCTAGCTTTTGGTGGTCTTTCCGGATCATCTTGGATAATTCGAAGTGATTGTGTTGCTGATGGGGGCTGTTAGCCGGCTCGCCTGGTGCATCTCCTTGCACATCCATTCCTACATATTGTTGCAGTATGAGAACTGAATACGTTGATGCAAAAGATTTAGCATCAAGAACCTGCAGAATGCATTTGATTTGTATAAGAAAGTAATAAAATCGCTTATTTGAATAATCACAAAGACCAAATAAGTACCTTTTGGTCTTTGCCAACATTATGGACTATCAATTTAACCGGGCCTCCATTCCTACATATTGTTGCAGTATGAGAACTGAATACGTTGATGCAAAAGATTTAGCATCAAGAACCTGCAGAATGCATTTGATTTGTATAAGAAAGTAATAAAATCGCTTATTTGAATAATCACAAAGACCAAATAAGTACCTTTTGGTCTTTGCCAACATTATGGACTATCAATTTAACAGGGCCTTTAGTGTTCATGAACAAACAAGGGTAAGACCGTCATTAAATGGCATTTTGTAGTTAAGAGTAATAAGTACAGCTCCTACAACTTTGCCAATACAAGCCAGAACAATCACGAGAGCAAGAATCTCCCAAGTGCCGATTCCAATTATTGCAGCAATGTTTGTGATGTAGAATCAATGAGATTTCAGCAGTTAAGCAATGATCAGCAGAAAATACGCAGGAGACTAAGAAGAAATAGGCAGGAAGAAGGGGGAGAAACCAGAGAAAAAGGGGGAAGAAATTGGAGAAGAAACCAGGGGGAAGAAGGAGAAGCAAGGGAGGAAAGCCGTGGCTGCAAACCAAACACAATTCATATCATATCATTGACACGACCCGCTCCGAATCATCTTAGTAGACCTGAAACGTGACGTGCGCCGATGATAGATGTTGACTAGATGTCAAATCTATCACCAAGGCTGACTATAAGTTACTTCAAAAAATATATCAAAATCAAATGATTATATAAACCATAATGCGATGGGCCTAAATTATTTACTTCGTGCTTCAGCAATATGAGTTATAACACTCAACATGTCTTGTGGCTCTCATTCTGAAATCATTAGGCTCTTCCGGCTAAAAAGAATCAATTGCTACATGTAGAAAAATTACGAAAAAACATATGAATTGATAGCTCAATGAGTGAAGAAGTTCAAAAATAATTATACTTTTTCAATTCTACATTTTTATTTAAAATCAAGTTCATATCATTGAATAACTTGCAAGACAACATCATAATTGTAGTCAAAACGTGAGACATCCATATATTGTCATAAAATATCATCTCAAATCACGATATAAACATAAGCTGGTAATCATACTGTAATCTCATCACATCAAATGTACTGAAAAAATCCACAAAAAATATACTCTTTGACTGAAATCTATAATACATCCTTTGGGCTAAGAACTTTTTCCATGGGCCTTTGGCCCCCCTCCGTGAAGGAAAGTTGGTCTCAAGACCTCTGATAATCAATTCTAGAACATGGCCAAGACCCCTTAGCAAACTATATGTACACGGTCAAGACAAATATTTGGTCAAGATCCCTTCGTGTAGGATAAAACACGGCCAATGCTCCTCTATAAACTAGAAAAAGTATATAATCACGGATACTTTTCTGGTCGATCTCAATATTACATGTCTCACATGCCAAATAAATCTCAGTATCACATATCTCACATACGAAGTCAAAGATGTGCCATAAATGATCTTTGAGATTTCACATGTATCATAATAAATGAGATTTCCATAATAATCATATAATCGAACACATAATTTCACATACTTCGATAATATACTTAATTTACAAATACTTTAAAAATATTTATATTTTTCCACTCACAGAATAATGTTCGCAAATCAACTTGGTTGGTAAGTTGTCTCGATATCCGTATCGTCGTCTGAAATATGATATAATTTTTAAGTCAACAATTAATTATTTTAAGTAATTTCAATAATTAAATAGAGATAACCAAACTTAATCATTTCACGTTTAAGCGATTTTTTAAGTCTCTTTAATCATTAAAACTAGTTTTTCTTCCATTTAGCTCTATTTCATAGTTTATTATACTTAACATCTTCAATAAAATTGAATTTAATCTAACAACTATAAAATTAAATATAACTACGCAATAAATAACTTTCTACTTACCTTTAAATTGAAGAATTCAAGTTTACTAGTAGGAAACACTTAATTTCTATCAATATAGGCGAACTTTCCTATTTTTTCCTTCCTTTCCTTTTTTCCCTTTTTTCTTACTTTTCTCGCTGCTCTGTGTGTATGTGTTTGCAAAAGTGAAATGGACTTGTTTGGCAATGGATTGATACAAAAACAATGCACCACCTGACCTTTTTTTAAAACTTTGTTTGCTTTTCATTTTTTTTTTAGATAACATGACATCTTTGACTCCTATTCTTAGGTTTGACTATTATAATTTATTTTTAATTTAACTTGGTTATTACATTCATCAATTCATTTTCTGTCTCCTCTCCCTTCAATACAAGCCACTTATACAAAATATAGCCCAAACAAAACTTTTGAAATAACTCCCGACTCTTTTCACACGTGAAACGACCCTAATATTTGCAGCCTCATCTGTAGAAATAGGCAGCCACGATGATTGGTGGACTTTGGTTGCCGACGAGAGAGAATGGCTTGTGTTTGCACTGATTAGCATCGCAGCGGTTTGAAATCTAGGAGAACGATGGGTCTATTTTGGGTCGTCGCGCTCAGGGAGATGGAAAGGTGGTGACTGAACAAGGTGGGTGGGTTGTGTGGATTTCTTTTGATTTTATAGAGTTGGTTGCAGAATCTAATGGACAGTGTTCGTGATTTGGAAGAAGGTACTGGCCGTTATGGTTGCTGTCTCCAGTCGTGGGTATGCATTTCTTGTCGACGGTTGATTTGTTTGGGGCTAGGTATAGTAATAGTTGCAGTAACATGAAATTGGAGAGTGGGTGATTGGGTCGGTTTGTGAGAGACTGGTGGTGATTTTGCGACGGGATATGGTGGTCGTGTTTGTTGGAATTATTTGGTGGGGGTTGTAGTGGTGGAGAAAGTTCCAAGTGTTGAGTGAATTTCGGGTGGTTGGCGGTTGTGGAAGGACGTGGTGGTTTCTTTGGTAGCACTGATTAACCGAAAAAGGGAGTTACAGCAGCAGGTGATGGATATACTGGTTGTATGTATGGATTGGGCCTATTTCCATATGGTGGCAGCGTTGTTGGCGGAGAGTAAATTGACTGGATTTCAGCAGTGGGTGAAAGAAGTCAGGTTTAGCTCTGATACCAAGTTGATGTAGAATCAATGGGATTTCAATAGTTAAGCAATGATCAGTAGAAAATAAGCAGAAGACTAAGAAGAAATAGGCAAGAAGAAGGGGGAGAAACCAGAGAGAAAGGGGGAAAAAATTGGAAAAGAAACTAGTTGAAAGAAGGAGAAGCAAGGGAGGAAAGCTGTGGCTGCAAGCCAAACACAATTCATATCATTTCATCAATTCATCGCTTGTCTCCCCTCCCTTCAATACAAGCCACTTATACAAAATACAACTCTAAAAGTTAAGGGCTTGAGTCAAGCCCAATAATACAAACCCAAAAGTAATATAGCCCAAAAATAATAAAAAGATGTCCTCATCAGTTTGTCTTGAGGCCGATTATGGCGAAGAAGAGCAGTAAAAGAAGCCCTGAAACGAAGTCTTCGAGTCTTTCTTTAAGGGTTATACCAAGTGTTCCATGGGAATAACTAAGCCAAAGACGAAAGCTCCAAAAATAGAATGTGTTCCAATAGCATCTGTTATGAAACCAGATATCATAACCCCAATAAGAATTAGACATATACTGAATTCACTGGTGGATTTGCCTTCCAAGGTTCGTCTTATCATCCATGAGATTAGAGGCCTAATTACATATACACAAAAAACAACAAAGGCTATATTTGAAAAAATCACCCAAATTGAAGCCAAGGACTTAATAGCATTCTCAGCGGAAGACATGGCAATTCTTCCAATCTTCGTGTTGAGAAGTTTAAGCTCTGCAAGGATTTGAGCAAGCACTGGGAAGGCAGTAACAGAAAGTGCCACTCCAAGGAAAAGTACGAAAGTTCCCAGTTTTACAAGCTGTGTATCTTTATGCAACATGAAGGCAAATGTAAATCCTATCAGGAAGGGCAATACCATGCTAGCAATTGCCATAGCCAAGGCCCTTTTGCCTGTGCACCGAATAATAGCAACTTCTATTTCTACTCCAACTAGAATGAGGAAATAAAGAAGTCCTACACTAGCCATTGTCTCTAGTATCTGTTGACCCCAAAAAATATTGCCAACAGATGTCGGACCCACCCGCACACACGTGAGCGAAGTCCTACATGTAAGACACGTGGACGGTCTAGAATGAATGGATCAGGGACGTGGGAGTAGCTCAACGACGCGGGACGAGAACGTTCAGAATTCGACAGGATGTTCGTAATCCGATTGTACAATAATTACCAATCGGCGCTCATGAATGTGCATGCAAATATGTATGAACTCGTATTGTGTTGCAAGATAATATGAAAAAGAGAGTAAAGTGTGGTTTCTTGTATTGATTCTTGCATTAGCCCTTTAATGTTACACAAGGGAAGTATTTATAGTGGTACATGTGAAATGGCAGCCGTTGGATGAGGTGGCACGTGGCCTCATCTCTTTAATCCAAACATTCAATCCTAGGTATCATCCTTGACTTGCTAGATTGCTGCGCATTTATTGCTTATACAGAACCCCCATGCTAATGACAAGACTTGACATGTACACTTATGACAAACGTTCCATCAATCATTCAAACAAGATCTTTATGTAGAAGATCTCTTGGGAGAAGTGATCATGGAAGATGTTCCTTCATGGTTCGGAAGCTTCTGCTTCGACTTCGGATTCAGGACTTCTGCCACTCACGTAATACTTCTGCTTTAGGGCTTCGACTATCTTTTCGGTGATCTCGCATCATGGCTTCGGTTCATGGGCCTCGACATATGGATTTTGACTACTTTCACAGGCCTCGATATATGGACCTCGGCATGAAGGGCCTTGGCCATACATGCCACCTCGGCTGGAGTGCCACGTGGTTCAGATTGAGTGGGCCATAGGCCCAAGTAGGTTGGCCAAGTATGACAACATGTAACAATAGTCCCCTAAGTCCAAGTATAATCATTTATGTAATGCGTGGACTTTAATGAAGTAAAGCCAGTGGGTTGAGTGAAAATTGAAAGAATTTTTGAACCCCAAATAATAGTCCCCCAAGTCCAAGTATAGATATTTATATCATGGTTGGAGTTAGAAATGTGCAGTTGTGGGTGAATGATGAAGAAGCCGAGGTGGTGGAATGAACTGAATATGCGAGGCTTGTGAAAGCTAAAATTGAAGATGAAGCTGAACTGGTTGAGAAACTGAACCTGCGAGGCTTGATGTGGTTGGGAAATCGAACTTGCGAGGCTTGATGGCTGAATGTTGAAGATGAAGCCGAGGGTGGTTGGGAAATCGAACTTGCGAGGCTTGATGGCTGAATGTTGAAGATGAAGCCGAGGTGGTTGGAAAATCGAACTTGCGAGGCTCGATAGCTGATTGTTGAAGATGAGCCGAGGTGGTTGGGAAATCGAACCTACGAGGCTCGATGGCTGAATGTTGAAGATGAAGCCGAGGTGGTTGGGAAATCAAACCTGCGAGGTTTGATGGCTGAATGTTGAAGATGAAGCCAATGTGGTTGGAAAATCGAACCTGTGAGGCTCGATAGCTGAATGTTGAAGATGAAGCCGAGGTGGTTAGGAAACCGAACCTGCGAGGCTCGATGGTTGAATATTGAAGATGAAGCCGAGGTTGTTGGGAAATCGAACCTGCGAGGTTTGATGACTGAATGTTGAAGATGAAGCCGAGGTTCATTGACAATAATTGTTTCTTGGCAGTTGTGCTAATGATTTGATGTTTTGCACATGTTTTCAAGAAAAGGTGGCTGAATCGTTGCAACTTCCAAGGTGTCTGTTGTCGTCAAATTAAAATCGTAATTATTAGAACAGTTGGAGCTTCTAGAAGCAGATGTGTTGGATAAGGTGCGTGGGAGACACACTTAAATCTGAGGCGTAGGTTTGAAAAATCGTTTGAATTCTACGCCTTGGATTTGATTTAAAATGAAGGGTCCAGATTGAATGAGCTTTGATCTGACGGTGGGAGTACGTCCTGGCCCTTTATAAAAGGCGAGATAACTCCATTTTTTCTGGATTTCTCAACACTTGCCATCTGATTTCTTCTCTTAGAGCTTAAATTTTCCAGCGTTGAAGCTGTCCGTTCACTGTTTTTTGGGCACTTTCTGTTCACGTAGTTTTTCAGTAGGTATTTTTCACAGAAAATCCTCCTTTTATTGCGTTCTTAGTCATTTTTGAGATGGAGTCCACCTCGGGTAGGGAGCTGGTCACTGTAGCGTCATTTGGCCATGGGGTCAGTCACGGGGGGGATTCGGAGGTTGATAGGTATGCTATGACCGAGGAGCCAGTAGACTATAGCGAAGAGTGGGGGACGTCTAGGGTGCCTTCAAATATGACATGGAAGAGGCTGGGGGAGATTAGGGAGAGGTACTGTGTGCCTCACTATGTGGAAATGTTAGTTCCGGAAGCCCATGAGCGGGCCTGTTATCCAAGGCTCGGTTGTGTGGCGGTGAGTGAATACCTGTTTAAGGTAGTTATGCATCTTCCTCTACACCCCTTCTTTAGGGCGGTGCTGAGGAACTTCATGTTGTCGTCGACCCAGGTTCTGCCAAATGGGTGGAGCCAGTTGGTCATCTCGTACTTCCTGTGGAAGGAAGTATCACTTGGGGAGGACGTGCCCCTCCATGTAGGGGACCCCTCAGAGGCCAGAAAAGTCTAAGGAGCCTCGGGGGAAGGAGAAAGTCCCTGAGGAGTGGAAGAAGAGGAAGCTGGTGCGCGTCTCCAGCTCGTCTGGCAAGTGTGGGCCTTTTGTGTCCCATGAAGGCAAAGAAGCTGAGCAGTCAAAGCTACTAGAAGCCGCCTCGAAAGCGGTTAAGATTGAAATGGTTAGGCGTGCCGAGGCTAAAGAGGCGAGGAAAGAGGCTGTAAGGAGGGCAGTTGAGGTGGCCGAGGAGGAGGCTGCCAAACAGAGGCCTGCTCGAGTGCAAGGGAAGTCTCCGAGCTTCCTTGCCAGAAGGGAGGAGCCTCTGGCCCTAGCTTTGGTGGAGGCCCTGCCACCTGAGATCCGAGGCGCTACTGAAAGTTTTTATAAATTTTGGACGAATCGGTGGCAGCTGAACGCCTCTTCCTGTGATGCCACGAACTTGATGAGGGCTCTTGTGAGCCAAAGTGTTAGGACTTTTGGCCTCACACTGGAGTGCAGAGAGGCCCTTACTGACTTTCAGGACCCAGTCCTCAGAGAGAAAGACGGCTGTTCACGAAATAATTCTTTCGATTTAAAACTACCGCAAGTGTACGGATCGTAACAAGTAATAAAGTGAATTTTTAAAAGTCCGAATATCGTCCCCACAGAGATTGAGTAGTTCAATTCTATATAATCTAGCCTTAACCGAATCTAATTGAGTGAAAATATGGTCCACATACAAAAAGCCCTAATTTCAATTAAAAATCCTAATTTCTCAATTAGAAACCCTAATCTCGAAATTTCTCTAATTAAACGACTCAAACACTCAAGTAAAAGAAATTATGCAAATCCAAAAGCAAATTTATGGAAATGAATCAAATTAAAGTCACTAGGATCACGAATCTCCAATTGAAGCTATAAAAACCCTAATTTCATAAAATCAATGACCCGATGAAAATTTGTCAATTCAATGTTCCTAAATCTATCCATCATATTCTCTCGATATATATTAGACCTATTCTTGCACACTACCAGCCTATATCTCTATGGATGATGCAAATATACAAGAATGCATGTGGTTTTGTGAACAATTAGAGAATTACATAAAGCATAGGGTTATATCTCTATCTCTTATCGGACCCAATGTTGATTTACACCTTATCGACCCTATTCCATTTCTCTCGAATGTAAGAAATAAGTCATCAACACTCACACAATCATTGGCCACTAATTGCGGAAGAAAATCAATGCATATAAACCAATCAAATTATCCAAACGAGTCTTTATATTAAATTCATGAAATATGGAATTAAAATAACAAACAATGGTTCATCGATCACTTAGTGAATTGAAAACCTAACCTAAAATATTCATAATTACAGAATAAAAAAACGAAATTAATAAATTGAAAGAATAGCACTCGTATAAAAATTTCTTGAAATCTTGAATAAAGCCTTGAAAATCCGCTTGAATTCTTGTGGAATCGGCTTCAAGATCGTGTTTCTTGCCTCCAAAATTTGTAATTTTCTTCTTCCTGGACGTTCTACCCTATTTCTGATAAATTTTGGCTTTTATATCATGTCCTCACGGAGCCCCGAAGAGTTTCAATTAAAAACGCAAGTTTAGAATTTTTTTTTATTTTTACAGCCATGCGGCCGCATGGTGTTAAACCATGCGACCGCATGGTTCAAGTGAACTGCCTCTATGAAATCCCTGCAACCTTATGTG
>NC_036244.1:1665-4169 GCF_002742605.1 Olea europaea var. sylvestris | reverse complement strand
CGTGGAGAAATGCTTCTTGATGTCGAGTTCTTCGCATAGTGCTCTGACCTTCTTGTTGTCGAATTGTCTACCATTGTCTGAGACGATTGAGTAGGAAATCCCGAGCCGACATATAATATTCTTCCACAAGAACTTGGAAGTGTTGGCTTCTGTGATTTTTGCCAGTGGTTCAGCCTCAACCCATTTTGTAAAGTAATCAATGGCCACAATTGCAAAGCTTGCACCTCATCTACCTTTAGGTAGAGGATCTATGAGGTCCACACCCCATTTCAAGAAAGGCCAAGGGCTGGAGACCACGGTCAAATCCTGCGATGGTTGTCTTTATACCAAAGAGAATCGTTGGCATTTGTCACACTTTCGTACAAACTCGAGGGCGTCCCTTTTCAGGGTATGCCAGTAGTACCCCTGCCTCAATATTTTTTGTGCCAAAGATAGACCTCTGGAGTGATTGCTGCACATGCCCTCATGGACTTCTCTTGATATGTAAGTAGCCTCTTCTCCTCCAACGCATCGTAAGAGTGGGATGGCAACTGATAAAACCATTTTGGATGAGCTTCTGAACCTCTTTCTTTAGAGCCTCATACCTCTCAGAATTGAGGGCTCTCCTTTTTTATTTGTGCGGGGCAACTTTAGGATTGACTTTCAGGTGATGGCAACTGACCATGGGGTCTATGCCTACCATGTCCTCATGCCTCCAAGCAAAGACATCAAGGTTTCTACTTTTAACACCTTGGATGGGTCTCGAGAGTTTACCGAGAAGCTCTCAAGTTCCTCAACTAGGGATGCTTGAGGTTCGTGTTCAATTATATGGGGATCGATCTCATCAATGACCAATACCTCCGGATTGGGTGGTGCATCAATCATATCGATATCTTCTGGTTTAGTGGGAGCATCACCTGGGACATCAGCCATGACTATATCGACTATGATTACATGGACATCTCGGGGCTTTACCTTTTTGATGGAGCTTAGATAACACTCTCTCGATCTTCTTTGGTCGCCTTTCTTCGTTGCCATCCCATTTTTCGTCAGGAATTTCATGCATAGGTGGTGGATGGAGGTGACTACTCCCAATTCTTTTAGGGCTGACCTACCTAATACTCCATGATAGGCCGATCGACTGTCGACAATGAGGACCTCCATGAAGTTCATCGTAGTTTGGGAAGACTCTCCTATCTCCACTGCAAGTGTTATCTATCCCCTTAGAGTGATGTTATCTCCGATGAATCCGTACAAAGGAGTGGTGGTGGGTGTTAACTAATGATCCAATATCACATTGTCAAAAGTGGATCCGAATAGAATATTGACAGAGCTACCGTTGTCAGCTAACATTCGCTTGAGCCCATTTCGGGCTATGACGACTCTCACAACAAGTGCATCGCAGTGGGGATAGTGAACTCCTTCGGCGCCCTCCTGAGTGAAGACAATGGGTGGAACTTGGTTTCTCCAGGAGCTGCCGTCCACAATGTAGCTTGCCAAAGGGAGTGTTTAGCCTCCTGGGCATAATTCCTTTTGGCGTTTCGTATCTCACTGCCAACATATGGGTCTTCAAATATGGTATCCACCTCGTGGATAGGGGCCTCATCCTGGGCTTGTCGATTTCTTTGGTGCCTGCGCTCTTCCCTGGGCCTCTCCGTATCACGCTCCATTCGTCGTGGGAAAACATCCCTTTGATAAGGAGTAGCCTCCTCACGCCCACGCCAGTTGTCGTGCCTGGGCGGGGGCCTGTTCTCTTGGGGCGAATCATTTCTATCCCTAGGGGATTCCAGCCGGGAGCGGTGCGCATAGTCTCGACAATCTACTGTGTCGTGTCCATAGGATCGGTGGTGTACACAGTATCCCGGTGGGTTCTGATTTGACCTATTTCTAGGTCCTGAACCCTGACCTCGGCCTCTCCCCCTACGAGATCCTTGTGGGGTTTCCATCTGCTGGGTGTTAGTAATTAGGTTGATATCCTCATATGCCAAGGTAGGAACCGCGTTCAAAGTGGTGGTGGCAAGTACTTGGCCAGAACTCTCATTTCCAGCCTGGTTCACTTGGTAGTCCATCAGGTGGGAGGTTGCCCCTTTAGTACGCTGCCTTTGAGCAGGTGGGAGGCCTCTACTTGCCCTGTTCCTATACTCAATCAATTCTTTATTGATGATTTCCCGCCTCATCATCTTGAGTAAGGCATCATAGGTGGTGGGATTTTGATTTTGCACGTCCATCCATAATAGGGTATTCATGTTCAGACCTCCCCTTAATGCGGATAATGCCTCATGGTCGGTGACTTGCACGCAATACGTCATCTCATTGGTGAAGCGTGATAGGAAGCTCTTTAGGGACTCCCCATGTGCTTGTCTCATGTCTTGGAGACGTTGGATGGGGACCTCTCCTTCTTTGCTTACCGCGAACCTCTTCAAGAATGTTGTCTTGAACTCAGGCCAGCTTCTTATGCTCCCAGGTGGTAACCTACTATACCAAATTTCAGCCGCTCCACTAAGTGTTAAATGGAAAGCTCTGCA
>NC_036244.1:0-1565 GCF_002742605.1 Olea europaea var. sylvestris | reverse complement strand
TCAGCTGACCCAACAGAAATTTTTTGATTTTCTTTTGTTTTGTAAATTTTAATTTTATTTCACTTTTCCACTATGTGGAGTAGGGTTGTTTCTCAGTTAAGAATGGGACTTAGATGGAATTTGAAATGTCTGATGGCTTAATAGATGGATAGACCAATATTCATTACAAATGCAAAGGCTCTTCTCTCCTAGACGTTAATATTTCTCTTACGTTCTTTCTTCCTTATAATGCCTACTTTCTCTATCTACATTACCCATGTTTGGTAGAACGTGAAAGAGGATGAATGATGCTTAAAAATGTGCTAGAATGAAGGAAAGGGAAATTAGGAAGCTTGCTGTGAAAGTTCAGATCAAGTTTTATGGGTTTCAAAATATAAGGAAAAGGAGAAGAAAAGGCGGACTTGTGATGTTCGAAACAAGTTTTTTAGATTTCAGTATGGAAGAAAAGGAGGAAGTCATGATCTTGTTTAATCCAACCTATTCACTTGAGGGAGACGAATATTTCAAATTGCCGATCCATATTAGTCACATTTGACGTGTCTGTCACCAAGTCCACCATGATTCCTATGAAATTACCTTCTATTTCCCTTGCACTGCGTATTCTACTTCTCTGCTTCCTGAGGTAGTCAATTGTTTGATGTTATACAACCACCGAACATGAATCCTTCATATCCATTGGATAAGTTTTGTCACTTCCATGTACTTGTGTCATCCGAGAAAATGTTCAACCTTATACTCGATCCCACATATTTATCCTTGTGGCACTTAACGACCCCTCAATGTGGAGGTGTTGACCCCACCCAAAAGAAGAGACGGCCATCCATAGAGGTAAAACAAAGTGGAAGTGATGGAGATCTATAATAGTATAGTATTGAAGATTCACCAAGCAATCATGATTTAATTTTAATGATTTTCTAGTATTTTATGTTATCGCTTTAGTTGTTTTCCTACATAAATTTGACTACTTGAAAACCTATATAAGGAGGGTCTATGCATTATATTAATTAGACTTGATTATTGAATAAACAAAGATTTCCTCCTCTTCCATTTGTTCCCCCTTTTCTCTCTCATTTCCCCTTCTAAAATCCTCTCTCTTGTCGATTGCGTCTGTCCTGAGTGGGTCTATCTTAGAACAGTGAGAATGGAGTCAACTAACTTAGATTACTAGGGTTCGAGCTCATTCAAGGCAATCCATGCAGTCAGAGTGCTAGACAAATCATCTTTGATACATAATTGTAAAGGCAAAGTTTCGCTAAACTTGACATCAAATCCATCACTGCCAATATCACACAACTAATCTACGCTGAGGTAATCCAGTCAAAGCCAGTGACAGTAAATGCACGAGAGGAACTAGGCACGACAAACATGTCAACCTTGTTAATAGAAGCTCTTGTTCCCGAATGCCAATGGATCTATCCCTCAACTGCAGTAAACTAATTAAGCCTGGAGTTGAATCCACCACCTCCAACTTTTGGTGGAATAACATAAGTCCGGCGCCGTCTTGAGAGTTCCTACTATTGCAAGTACAAGCGGTTGACTGGAGACAGTCCAACGAATTTAGACAT
>NC_036243.1:26762655-26763932 GCF_002742605.1 Olea europaea var. sylvestris | reverse complement strand
CTTTGAGATCCCCGTGTATATTTCATTTCATGACTTTGAACATATATGTTGTAGTTAGCAGAAATCATCATGCATAAATTATAATAAAATAAATCAAGCTTTATTTATTTATTTTTAGATGAACAACCAACAATGTTTATTGTAAAGGACAAGGGAATATTGCACCATTAATCGACTTATGACCTTGTAGGTTGTAGCAACTTGGTCCTTTAACCCTTTTTTTGGGTAGTATGTTCCTGACATTTAGTTTTTGTGGGTCATTGGTTTTCAATGGATGTCATTGTCCATTTGGTCGTCAACAATGAACTTACGAGGATAAGATGAATAAGCATTTAAATTTTAAAAAAATAAAAATAAAAAAGAAAGAAAGGAAAGAAAGAAAGGGAAAATAAAACACACACTATTTGCTTTTTTCTTCTTCATTTTTGCTCAAACCACCATTAGCAAAAATATGTATTATAATTGAATGGAAATAATAGAAATTACAAACTCGAGTAGACATGTACAATGCAACCTTAAGATTTTGGGTTCTAAATCAAATTTTTACATAGGGCATTCTAAGTTAAAAATAAAATCACTTACAATGATTATAAATAAGATTTAATTTTTTACTAAACAAAAACATTCAATGTTTCAATAATAATAATTTAAAATTTTCAACTTAATTTTCTTGTTTGATCCCCATTTTTCTCAAAATATGTTTTTCTATCTTCTTTTAAACACACATTCTTTAATAAAATAATAATGTTACACGCAAATTCAAAAAAAAATTCTTATTTTTTAACCACATAATCTTCATTAATCTACTATTTCAAAATACATTCTCAACAGGGGCTCAAACACTTTAAATTTACTCTTCTAGCATTTTGAAAGAAAGAAAGAAGGTTGAGCAACGTATCAACTTCCAATTGTTGAAAGATTGGACTTAAAAGTAATTTCAAGAGTTGACTTCAAATATGCTCTTTCTAGCCTTTGGAAGGAAGGAAAGGTTGTGCGTCAATTTTGATTAGAGACAATTGTTATATATGAAGGTCGAGCAGCGTATGTTGTAACTCCAGTTGTTGAAAGATTGGACTTAAAAAAATATTTCAAGAGTTAACTCAATTTACTCTTCTAACATTTTGAAGGAACGAAAGGTTGTGCATCAATTTTGATTAGAGATTGTCGTGAATTATGATATATGAAGATGGAGCAACTGATGCTCTAACTTTCAATTGTTGAAAGATTAAACTTTAAAAAATAACTTGGGCTATCTATCTATCTATCTATCTATCTAT
>NC_036243.1:26730218-26759231 GCF_002742605.1 Olea europaea var. sylvestris | reverse complement strand
CATTATGCTAAATGTGTCCTAGGATTAATGTCGTACTGATTGTCAACCTACTATGACCCTCATCATTTACCTGAGCTTGGGACTGGTAATGAAAATTTAGGCTGATGATGAAAAATTATTCATGTGGCCAACTCTAAATTTAGGGACAAGATTGTTGTTGCATCATTGAACCTTTACCAGTTCTGTGTAAATGGTGGTGGCTGTGCAAGGTTTGTTTGAAACATGCCAAATGTAACATTTGTGGATTTCTGGGTCGTATTGAACTTTTCATTCCCCCCAGTTTTATACATTCCTGTCTTTCCACAACAGGATATACTTAATATGTGTTTTAGATCTTGTAATGCTTGTTACTGCATTAATACTCTTGAAGGTTATGAAATTTGTATTAGTTAATCAGAATTCCAGTATATTATGCTGAAATAAGATGATGATTCGTCCATGAAAATCAGTCAAGAACATGTATTATGCGCGCGGTATTTTAATGACTGTGTTGTGATACACAAAATCATGATTACATACATTAACCAATAATTTATTTATTTTCGGACAATTAACAGCATTTAAAAATAAAAAATAAAAAATCATACTTTGTAAATATAGCTCATTCAGAGCAAATGGTGAGATAAATCAAAGTACATAGATTATAAATCAGAAATAACATATCATAATTTAACATCTGTGCACAAAAGCATTGCCATCAAGCATGATCCACGTAAGCATAGTCTGCTCAACTAATACAAGGAGATAAATTATAAATCAATATAAATAAAGTACAAATGTTTTCAATTTTCTTTGAGTGACAAATTTTGAGGGAAAAAAACGACGGGAAAAAAAATGTTGTTAACAATACGAGTGTTAGTGAAGGAAATTTTAGAGTTAAAATTTTAAATGGACATTGAATTTTACATAGTGATTTTCACTGATTTTTAAATTTTCGAAAGATCACCAAACTCATCAAACATTGAACTTTTAGGGTGTGTTTGATTACATTTATTTTCCATGGAAAATATCAGTTTTCCACCTAAATTTTTATTTAGAGTGTTTGATTGCCATTTTTTTTTCCATGGAAACTATTTTCCAACTTTTGAAAATATGCTTAATTTTTCTTGTTTTTAAGGAAAATACTTTCCTTCGGTAAAGGTGATTTTTATTTTTCACAAAAGATGGAAAATATTTTATTTTCTAGATGATATTTTCCATATCAATCAAACACACTCTTAAATTTTTTTCAAATAGTCATCAAACTTATCAAATCGTTATATAAGCTCCTGTTTGGCTGCTTTTAAAGCTCTTCAATTTAATTTAATTTTTTCTCTCTCTTACTTTCAATCATACAATTTTCAATAAAATAATATTACACTCAAATCGAAAACTTTTCAACCACAAAAATTTTTAAAAAAACACTTCCCCCCATTATAAACTCAAATAATGGGGGCCAAACGGAGCCTAAATGACAATTAAATTTAAAAATAAAAAAATAATAAATCGAATGATTAGCAAATTTATCAAATTAGATGGCCAATTCATCACTTGATTACCTTCTTAAAAAATATAAGTGTGTTTGATTGCAATTATGAAATATACATGAAAATAAAATAAATTCTAGGCAATTGAATTGTCGATTAAATGTGTCTGATTGATTTTATTTTCAACTTTGAAAATGTTATATTTGTCTATTTTTTATTGGTAAGTAAATGGGAGAGAAGGAGTAAATGAGAGAAAGAGAGTGAATTGCCTGGGAAATAAAATCATATTTAATCTAAAGAAATTATTTTTCTTTTTTTAAGAAAAATATAGTCATGTAACTAAAAGTAGGAAAATATTTTCCATAAAAAAAATATCAATCAAACAATACAAAAGTAGAAATTTAGATGAAAAAATGACGCTTTTCATGAAAATTATTGACAATCAAACGCACTCTAAAGTATTTGAAAATTTCAGATAATTGGAAAATACACATACGAGACCAACACGTTGATGCGATATCGTGTACCCTCACCATTTAGTGTCCTGTCGTCGTCCAAAAACAGTATGTAGAAGGTTAACATTCCACATTGTCACATGCATAGTGAGACCAAATTTTTATTTTATTTGCATACTGAGACATATGAGTGGCGATTCCCATTTATTACCTAAAAAAGATGAAAAAAATTCAAAAGAAGCAATCAAATTTATTGGGCAGTGGGACAAAAGTGAAAGAGATGGACCTTATTTTCGGTACATTCATGTAACAAAATGAGAAACTACATATTGAAGTATCATTTCCACTTCTAAGAAACGAACCCACCCAACAGTCCCGACCCAAGACTTCACGTTTGAGAAAGGTCCAAATCTTTTTTTCTTTTTCTTGCTTTTGAAAATGGGGCCCTGGTAAAAGATTTTAATCTTCCTTTTTTCCCCTAGCACTACCATGAGAAAAATCCTACAAAAAACTATAAATATTCCATTTAAAAAAAGTATTGTTATTCAATGCATTTTTATAATATATTCAGACGACTTTCAAAGCATTTTCTTAAGTAACTTCACTTAGTAGCATTGAAATCTAATAATTCATACTTTATATGCAACATTTTCCCCCTTTGTCTCCTCGTCCTGCAACCTTGTTAAAAATGTCCACTTGATCAATCGATATTCATTTGGACTATCTATTTTTAGGTAAAAGTTGGTGATTATGGTAGAAATTAATATGAAGTTGAGTAGTAATATAAGGGATAATTAAACATACAAAATATAAAGTATGCAAGAAATTTCCTGGTAAGATCATTCAAAAAATGCTTAGAGATTAGTGATTGACAATCCATGAAATATATTAGTGATTGATAATCCATGAACCCGAATAAAAAAGGTTAATAACAATTTGTTCGGACAAAATCTGCAAGTGTACAGGATCATTAACAAGTTATAGAAATAAGTGAATTTCGAATTTATCGTTTCCACGAGGAATAAGGTCTAATATCTATTTCAATAACTTTTTATCAAATTCAAAGTAAATTCAATAACATCAAAAGAGATGGTTTGTATATTTTTTATACTAATTCTAAACTAAGAAATCAAATAAAGCATTTATCGAGAATGTGAATGTTTGTATTGAAATCATAAATCCCTCTATTGTCGTTTAATTCAATTCTTAATTCGTAATTTAGTAAATTTATGCATTCAAGACAATCAATAATTCACTCTTATTCAATATTTTTTTTTCAAGATTTATTAAGCCTATGTTTAACACGATTTGATCCTATTTCTAGTCCGAATTCAGATGAAAAATATGTATTGATTCACGGGATTTATCACACATGGTTGCAATGACATAAATATTATTCCTAATACCTATTGTTCATGTATTGATTTTGCTGCGTTTTAGGTTTATTGTGAGTATTCATACATTATAACAAGCAACTTACTATTTAACTGGTGATCAACCAAACTATTTGTCTTATATTAAAGTGAACAAACAATAGGGTTCATCATTCATTCAATACAATAAAAAACTTATCTTAACATTCTTATAATTAAACTACATAAGAATAATTGCGAAAACATCACCTGAAAATAAAAAAAGATGAAAGAAGTAAGAGAAATCCACGTTCTTGGCTCATATCTTGAAACCGAGCTATAAATCTTCAAAAAATCCTTGTATGAATCTTCAAAAAATCCTTGTATGATTCACCTTGAATTGATATATAGACTTGTTCTTCGCCTTTAAAATATGTAGAATATAATGAAATTTAGGTTGAATAGAGGTTTACGCGTTATGATCGAGTTTTGATGTTTAAAGGATATGCCAAAAAGATTACACTGAATTGTTACCAAAACAAAAATAAAGAAATTCGGTTTTTTTTTTTCCTTTCTTTTTTACTGAGGCGAGCGCCTAAGCATATCTAGGGTGCACGTTTGGTTGGTTTGAGGGACCTCAATTGCCTCATTTTTGTTGGGGAGCATGCCTCTTCTACAAGCGAGGGAGCGCGCCTCACCTAAGTTTTGACAATCAAACAACTTTCAGTATTTTTATCGTAATTTCCCTTTTCATATCCGATTGAGGTGATTTAAAGTACGTTAGAAAGCTAACTCATAGGGTTACAATTCTTCTAGGAATATCATTTTTCCAATTCGAATGTTTGCTATGCCAAAATTAGGTTTCAATATGAGGCTGAAAATTCGAATCATAACTTTTTCGGTTGAAAGTTTATGCTTCACCTCTATGACATTTTTCCTCATCCAATTGACTCATAACACTCGAATATTTATCATGAGGTCCGAAACCACTTTTGAGTATTTAAACTTCAATCCCCAAATTTTGAATTTGCTTCATTTAAGCTATTTTACGTTCTTTCTTTTAATTCTTCGTCCAAATATATAAAAGCAATAAATAACAAATTAGGCACTAATTCATCTAGAGTATAACAAAATATCTTAATTTAGAACCCTAATAAGTGTAGAAACTACACTTATCTATGGCGTGAAAATGGCGAAATTGAATAAAGATGGGAAAATATTGGATCTGCTTATAAATATATCTCATTTATGACAAGCCTCCTCATCTGTAAATCAAAATATCACCTCACGTATACATGCACTTCAATCTCTCTCATCTTTTCTCCCTCTCACAAACAAATTTTCATACAGATCCATTTATCTAAAAATGCAATGGCGCATTCTTTTTTTCGTCGAATTCTTTTCTTTAACCTTCCATTAATTTGTATGTTTCGTTCTTGATGATGATTTATATCAACTTAGTTTATTTTTATGCTTTAAAGTGAAGGAAATATAATTTTTTGTACTTTTTTTTATTTTTTTAAAAATATGACGAAAATTAAGTTGTTTTAACGAACTTTTGGACATAAAATTGTTATCAAATATAAAATGTCTTAATTAATGAAAAGTTTGAGAATAAAAATACATGAAAAATTGTTGGAAACAAAGTACTCTAACAATCAAAGATTAAGAATTTTAAGTGGAATTAACATGTGGGGTGAATATTTGAATTACTTATATTTTACCCCTTAAGATAAATGATTCCAAACAGAATTTTTATTATTTTTACATTAAATCTTTATTGATTTTTACGTTACATCTTTACATTTTGCAAGCATATTTTGCAATCTCATTTAGCCATTAATTACAATATATTGGGGGTTAAATACACAAATGGCCACCCAATTTAATTTTGTTTCATTATGACCATCTAACTTTATACTTAGTATCACCATGACCATCCAATTTGATTTTATTTTATCATGACCACTCATGCTAAGACAAAAAATTTTGCACCTAGCTAGCTAATAATACAATTGTTAGTTTTTGTGATTTCTTTCAATTTCGTGTTCCTAATTATAACAATTTGCACCTTGCAATTTTGGGTTCCTAATCATAGCAATTTGTGAATGAAGACACAGTTATTTTATTGTCATTTTGAGATATACTGACCTTGTAGTAAATTGGGAATCTAATCATCCAATTAATGCAAGATAAAAGGAATAAAAACATTAGAAACATCAAAAGGAATAAAGTATTTGAAACATCGACATTTGTGCAAGAGAAAGACAAGAGAAATAAAGCTGGAAAGGGAAGAAAAATCAGATGTTTGAACCATCTGGATCGGTGCAATGGGAAAGTAGGTAGACTGTCAAATCTGTACGGGATCCAACCTTATCTTTACTTTTAAATATTTTGCAAGCTCATTTATAAAGTTGTCGTCCCTATTTGATTCTCATGGCCTAAAAACTCATTTATTACGTTATCTAAATTTATAACTTGCATTTCCGTTTGTTGCTAATTCAAAATCAATGAAATAATGATCCATTATTTCAAAGACAATAAAATATAAAAGAATTAAATTCAATATCCTAAAAATTACAATTAAAGGTTCATAATTAGGTCATATTATTCATCTCGAAGTTCGTATAAATAAGCAAGAAAATTCCGGCCGAGAAAAGGGAATTCACTAACCACTGATAAGTGAAAAGTTCTTAGAGATTAGTTGTTGACTAGGAGGCTGATAAAGGGAAGAAAAACATTAGAAACATTAAAGAAAAATGCCTCATGAACAGGCCTTGTTGCACAGGGCTTGTACAGGGCATGTCACATGGGGGTGGATGTGTGCGCTTGTAGAGACTCTGTTATTTCTAAACATTAAAAGGAAGAAAGTATTTGAAACATTGACATTTGTGCAAGAGAGAGAGAAGAAAAATAAAGCAAAAAATGGAAGAAAAATCAAATGTTGGAAACATTCAGATCGGTGCAAAAGGTGGGTAGATTATCAATCAGGAACGGGATCCAACCTTATCTTTACTTTTTAAATATTTTGCAAATTCAAATCTATAACATGCATGATCTACTATTGCTTTTTGATTGAACCAAGGTTCATGAGTGTTAATTCAACAACTGCTGATTTAATTTTAAACATTTTTAAGAATGACAAAATTTGTATCTACCTTATCTTAAATTTTCGTGAATAGCCAATACACAAAGATATTTTGTTTATCATTTTCATCCATTTGATTTCGAACAATCATTTTATTAATATATTGCTCATCACAAGAAATTACATATTTATGTTAAAAAATTTATAGTATATTTGATACAAACAATCAATTCAAATAATCAAAGGAAAAAATATAACAAATATTCAATACTAATAATCAATCAAATAAATAAAATTTGTTAAATATAAGTTATTTCAGACACATTCTATATACACAACTTGATAGGAGAAAATGCAAACTTAGGTTCTAATTAGTTGAAAATTTGATTGGAAAGTGGATATTTGTAAAGAAATTATAGACAATAATAAAAAATTAGAAGGTAAGATTTTGTAAAAAAATGTGAGGGAGAGTGTCGTGAAACAGTAAGAGAAAAGAAGAAAAAAAAAAAAAAAAAGTTCAAATTTATAGTGATTTTGTATGAGTTTAGTGGGGATTAAAATCAAATTTTTAATAAATTTTGATGAAAGTTAAAAAGTTTTGAATCCCATGAAATATGCTTTGATTTGCGTTAAAATTTTTTATTTTAATCAATATTAAAGGGAACTTTATCAAATACCCAAAAAATGAAAAAATAAAAAAATAAGAATCCCAAAAGTTGGGGGTGACCCCAGCACCCCCTTGTGCCCAGGAACATACATGCCTTTTTTCTTTTTCTTTTTTTTTTGATACCCATGTGTCCCAACTTCGCCAGACTAAATCTTGGACCTCAAGCCTCCGGCCCCTCATTAACTTGAGGAAGTTAATCGCGGATTGTGCCCTTATTGGCTTCCAAGTTCCTGCATGGCTTTTACTCATTCCCCAAAGAGGGCCTTCTCCACTGCCTTTCAACACCTTGCCTTCGAGATAAATCCCCCTTCCAAGATGCTGCCTTCCAGGAATCGAACTCTCCACGCTTGGTTTGTGAGCCCACCAATGCAATTGTTCCACCAACTTGGATGTGATCCGGGGGGCAACATACATACCCTTCTGTTTCTATCTTCCTTTCTGTCTCCCACAAATGAATTTTCATACAGTTCTGTTTATTTGAAAGTGATAACATTGGTGCAAGAGCGATGATGAAGAGTGAATAAAAGAGGCCATGGCTAATAACGTACCTGCATGCTTAATTTTTGGGTACTGTTATTTCCATCCATGCTTTTTATGAGTACATCCCACGCTAAGTTAATCCCTAATAAAATTTTAAAATGTTAAAAAAATACTATTAACATCCACGTGATTTCCAATTTTGCCCTTATTAGATCCTTTCATTAAAATATTATATATCAACAAGAATTTTATATATTCATTCTACTTTAAATACATTCATAATACTATAGATTCATACAATTTCTAAAACCATAAACTCTTTCAAAACAAATGAATGAAATAAAAACAAAACAAGGGATATTTAAAATGAGATAAAATAATTATAATTGGATTACAAACAATAATCGTTTTTGGTATTTATGATTGGCAAACTCATCATTATATAGGAGACTATTTTTTTTTTTTTTTTTTGCCTGAAAAAGGCAATTTTATCATTAAAGCAATCATAGAAATGATGACTTTGTTGGATCATCCGTAGGTGGATGTCAAATTTCTATATGAGTAAGCGTAGAATAATATTAAAACTTGAAAAAAAAGCATAAAACAAAAAACAGAAGTCAAAAGACAAATTCCAGTTTCCAAATCCCAATGTTCTCCTCACCTGGTCTCCCTCCTCCGTTCTTCTCCGACAACAAGGTGCAGCCCGCAAAGTAACTGGACAAAACCAAGACATGTTCTTCCTCCTCAAACACCCACCTCACACCCACAAAAAACCAAAACCCACCACCTTACAGCCACGTCCAAACACAACCGAAAATCATCAGTCACCAGCCATCATTTGATTTTGAAAAAAATGGAAAAGAAGAATGAGAAAATGAAGAAGAATAACAAAGGAATTGCTGGGGTTTGTTGGTAAAACTCAGAACTGAACAGTAGTCGGCTGCCAATAATAATTTGCCGTCCGGCAGGATATAATTTTGATGATTTGGGTAGAATTGAAGTAATTGATTCAACAAATGGGTGTGGATTTTATTAATACTTATGTCTATTTAAGTAAATTTATATATGAATTAAAATATAGTAAAATTTTATTTTTAAAAGTGGATATACTTATAAAAAGCGTGGATGTAAATAGAGCTACCCTAATTTTTTCTACCTTTACTCAATTTTGTTTCACAGATCTTTACTTGCTCAAACATTTTTCTCTTTTCCTATAGGATTTAAAAATCCAATGGGCTCACAGACTTTTTAATAGGTCTACACGTTTCTTTGTATCTTTATTTTCAACATTTCATTATCTAGCATGGTTTTTGCAGAAAAATATAATTTGCTTATTTTAATATGAGGGATAAATAGATAATTTTTGCCGTAAAATAATATTAGTGTGCTTTGAAACAAGGGATAAATATTGAGTCTTAATTTGTATTTTTTTTTCTTTGGCTTATTTAAAAAATAGAGGGACAAATAACTCGTTTTACCTCATCTTAAAGAAATTTGTACATAAAACGTCACTGGGGAACATATGTGTTAATTTGAGAATAAGAATGCAAAGAAAAAATCTAATTTATAAAATTTATTTTGAGTAAAGTTCTTAAACCTTTCATGCAATATAATTATTAAAAAAATATGGTGTGAATATATTTAATCAATCTACTATCCAAATTACTTGTGTTACGCCTGTATTTTTTGGGAGCGTACACTTTGCAAGATGGATATGTATTAATTGATTGGACTTTGCTAGGCAATGGTGAGTCGATCAAATTGGGTTAGATATGATCATGACAACCTTTATATCTTGAATTTGGTTAAGACTCTACTACGGTTCAAGGAATATATACAATTGTTAATGGTGTAGTGTCAATTTTTTGCTTTTACGATCAACCAATTTTTGTTTTTTAAATCAATTAATTCTACCAAGTGATTAGTAATTGATGAAAGAATTAATTTTTTAACCTAAATTATATCGGGAAGAGTAAATCCAAGGGCGGATCCACATGGGGTCATGTGGGATCAAATGACCCCACAAAATTTTGCTCTTTTGTTTTTGTTTTTTACAATCTATTTTGATGCACTCGTCGGGATGTCAAATGAAGTCAAAATATTTCATTTTTAATACCATTTCGAAGTGCTCATGGCCTAATTTTTCACTCATTAATGGCATGCGAAGTGGTCAACTATAGCAAAAGTTATGTCATGTTAAAGTAGACCGCTTGAAACTAGTATTTTGAGAATTTCGATAATATTCTAACTTTAAAAATTCGTTTAGGATCATGTGCTATCTGAATCCTCAAATCGTCTATACCATGTAAAGTTTGTTTCGAAAACTACATTGTTTTCATATCGAATGGTCCAAACGAATATCGAAAATAGTTAAATATGTATCAAATGTACGCCTAAAAAAACGTCTAATTCATTTTTTCTTTTAAAAAATTCAATTAATTATTATTTGTGCATGATAAATTTTTCAATATAATTTATATCGTTTCATTCGGAAGTCTTACATGAAATATGACGTAATTTTTTTATGATCGTTACGGATTAAATGCAATTTGAATTACTTTCGAATTATATTTGCGTTAAATTTGAATTTCATTTACTTTCTGAACTAAATTTGAATTTTATTTCAATTCATTTAATTTATATATTCAATTTAATTTACTCAATGTTATCTCAGCATTTGCCAATAAAATGATAAACAAAACTATAGAAGTAGCAAAATTTATTTAATAATATTAATAATTATATAATTATACGACGTTTTCAAAGTGTCAAAATACATATTAACTTATTTTCATTGATATTATGTTGTTTATTAAAGAAATTTATTTTTAAAATTTTGACGCCACAATACTAAAGGTCTGGGTCCGCCCCTGAGTAAATCCCCTGTTCGATTTGCCGTAAGCTTCAGCTGCTTCCTTCCTCACCCGGTTTTTAACACTTATTTTTTGACAATAATGCTCTCTAAATTTTACATTTTAGAGTTGTTGGGGTTTCAATGAATTTTATTTGTCAATTTGGTAGATAAAACAGTATTTTACATAAGCATTTAATTTAAAAAAAAATAAATAAATAACGAAACGAAATAAATAAAAGAAAACAGGTCATGTTCTTTTTTTCATTTTTCACATTCAAACCCCCATGTTATAATGGGTTTCTACCTATAATAATGCCATAACGTGTGATTATTAACTGTGGTATATCTTAGTGTAAAGTTTAACCCTTACAAAATATAAATATGTAATAAATTTTCGGCTGGAAATTATAAGTAAAAAGTGTTGAATTTTTACGAAACTTAAACTTCTTAAAACTTTATGAATTATCAAGATCTCCGCATCAAATCACCTAAAAAAGAATAATAATAATAATAATAATAATTAATGTAGAACATACCTTAATTCATTTAGAATAATTCCTTATTACTAGATTTTGATTCCGGATCATGGATCATGAAGCTTAAACTGTAATCTTTTCATGTTTGGTTTCTTCACTTTTAATCTTGAATTTTTCTTCTTTTGATTATTTAATTCTTGTTCTTGATTTTGCTTCTTAATCCGTAGTCTTGATTTTTGTTAAGAAAAAAGAAAAATGATGGTTGCGAAGATAAATAGTCAAATTAATTATATATAGAGAAAATGATGTATGTGATATATTTATGTGATACATAAATGTATGAAATAAATTTTATACTATTTCTATGATTTTTTTGGATATCTTTGTATTTACAAATTTTATTAATTTATGGTGTTTGCATATGATAATTCTAATTTAAAGAATTTCGTATTTATAATTTTCGTTTTTCTTCAACCAGTCAATTAACGTTACATAATTTGAGACCCTCATCAATATGGGGCTTTAGGCTATTGCCTACACCTCTTATAATCAGGATCGACCCCATAGTCTGTAAAGCTTCTTTAAAAGGTAAATTGCACAAATATGATTAACATTTTGCTAACCACATAAAAGTACTAAATAACGAAAATAAAGATAGTTATATCTTGCTTTACACAGAAGCTGACTTTTAATTGGCTAAGCTTCGACTTACTGCAATGATACATTTATAATGAGATACTGCCCAGAATGTCACTAGCATTTAATGCAAGGAAGAAAACTTTGCTATTTGGAGGTGTAATAGTAGTGAAGATTAATAGCATCAATTCTTCTAACTACCAACTTTAGCTTAAGAAAACTTTAGTCTTCCGGTGCAGACTGAAGCTTCCTAGTTGTTGGAATGAATTGGTAAACATAGGTCAAACCAACATATTTTTGGATAAAAACCAATCCGATCAAACATCAAGAAAACTATTCAAAAGACCGAGCATACTCGACTAATTTTTCGGACTCAACTGGATATGAAATTTACGAATAAATTTTTTTTTCTACTTTACATAAAAAGATAAAATATAACCATTATATATATATATAAAACTAATTTAATTAAATAAATCCGACACATGTCTATGAAAAAGAATGCGGCACAAAAAAATGAGAATAGTCCGGTAGGTTTTGGGAATTTTAGGCCCTTATTAAAAGGATAAAGCTATGGTGATAGGAATGGCTTACAGGGATAAAAAATAATAATAATAATAATAACGTCGCTGCTTGGATTTATTTTTTTTAAATTGTCCAATCCTTGAATAACACGTGTCTCCCTTGTTTATAAACCTATCATAAAACTCTGTATTTGTAGCAAAGCCATAAAAGGGGAAGGGGTGGGACCAAATTCGAAACAGTACAATGACTTTTTTATTTTTTTATTAAATAATAGAAAATATTTGTTTTATTATGATATAAAATTTAGGCCCCGTTTGGAAGTGATTTTTAACTCCCAAAAAATTGATTTTTTTATCGTTATTTCACTGTTTTAACTGTAATTTTTTACTTTTACTCTCACCGGCAGCCCTCGCTTTTCTCTTAACAATAAAAAAATCAATTTTTAAAATCTCTATCGAACATATTCTTAGTAACTTTTCTCCTTCGAGACTACCGAAAAATAGTTATTCACTATAAAATTTACTTACGTAAAAAAGATTTATTTACCTTAAAATTTACTTATGAGTANTATATATATATATATAACTAATTTAATTAAATAAATCCGACACATGTCTATGAAAAAGAATGCGGCACAAAAAAACGAGAATAGCCCGGTAGGTTTTGGGAATTTTAGGCCCTTATTAAAAGGATAAAGATATGGTGATAGGAATAGCTTACAGGGATAAAAAATAATAATAATAATAATAACGTCGCTGCTTGGATTTTTTTTTTAACTGTCCAATCCTTGAATAACACGTGTCTCCCTTGTTTATAAACCTATCATAAAACTCCGTATTTGTAGCAAAGCCATAAAAGGGAAAGGGTGGGACCAAATTCGAATCAGTACACTGACTTTTTTATTTTTTTTATTAAATAATAGAAAATATTTGTTTTATTATGATATAAATTTTAGGCCCTGTTTGGAAGTGATTTTTAACTATCAAAAAATTGATGTTTTTATCGTTATTTCACTGTTCTAGTTGTAATTTTTTACTTTTACTCTCACGGGCAGCCCCCGCTTTTCTCTTAACAATAAAAAAATCAATTCTCAAAATTTCTACCGAACATATTCTTAGTAACTTTTCTCCGCCGAGACTACCGAAAAATAGTTATTCACTATAAAATTTACTTACGTAAAAAAGATTTATTTACCTTAAAATTTACTTATGAGTAAATTCTTTAAGCTTAGCCAAGCGTGCGCTTTTGGTACCCCAAACTGCCACCAAAAATAAATAAAATAAAAATAAAAATAATCTATCAACTCCAAAGGAATTGGCATAGTCCCTGTTGCAAGCAAACTTTAATAAAAATCCAATATAGTGTCAGCCATGTGCATAAAGTTATGGGACCTTCAAATCCCTCCTTTCTACATACTCTATGCTTTACAATTGTACATTTACTATTGCAATTTAAAGCCTCCAATTCCAGCTCTAAATTTCTGCAAATATGGCAGATGTTTTGGTTCAGTTCCAGCTAAATATCATTAAGTACTGGTTGCTTTTTTTATTGATGATCTACATGAGTCTGCAGAGGGAGCAGGACCACCATTTTGTAGCTGAAGCTTTCTTTTTTCCTCTTTCTATATAATTGTAGTGTTTCCTTGAAAAGGGGCTCAAAGAATTCTGCTAAGGGATTAACTGAGATGGGAATCACAGGGGAACCAATTAGAAAAGCGTTCTCGAAAAGCCTCTCTCTGCAAATGCGTGACAGCCATGTAAGTTAATTGCATTCAAGTTGTTTGATAATTTAACTCACAGAATGCTGATAGTAAATTGTACATATGCCTGGATTTGTTTTGATTTGGTTTGAAATTAGTAACTAAAGTTTGAGAGAATTTATTGTAATCAGGCTAGGAGTTATGCTGTGGAAAAGAAAAGATGGAGTTCAGTAGTTGCAGATGATGATTTATCGAGCTTCACACCTGCAATTGATGAAGGTGAATTTACTTCAGTTTATGCAGAGGCGGAGACGGCTTCTATTAGAAGCTCTGAGGCCACTGTTAATCAACCATTGGCAGGAGATTTCAAGGACCAAGCAGATGCTGAAAGCAATGAGGTGAAGAATTGAAGTCCAAAGGAAAAGCAAAACTCAACCTACAAAATTTTTCAGCAAGAAGATGCTGCAATGATCATTCAGTCGGCATTTAGAAGATTTCTGGTCAATACACTCACCATATATGCATCAACTTTATGTGGAGATTTACACGTAAATAATCTTTATAGTATCGTAATATATGCAAATGTTTGATGATACTTGTACAAGAAAATGAATGTGCGCATGTACTTGGAAAGACAATTAAACAAGAACTTAGAGAATGTTGATCTCCATGGATAAATGTCGTTTCTTTAAGTGAAGTATTTTCTGGATACTCCATTTGAGTTGTTTTGAGTGCTTAAAATTTCAGGCCTGACGAGCTAATGAATGAATGAAGTTGCAATATTGTAAAGCAGATCCTGTAGGAAGTCCAAGTAGAGAGTCTATGGGCACATCAATTGAAGTTCAAACTGGAAATTCCGACATTTTCTCTTTCCAAGAAGAAAGCATGTCTGTGCACCATCCAGCATGACATAGAAGTAGAGCCCAATTGCTCAAGCTACAGGTACAACAACTGGAATTCCAAAATGTAAAATCCCCCTACCCTTTTTCTGGGGCTATAACTTAGCTTATCATATGCTAAGATATAATACCGCAGAAGGGATATATCATTGGACTGTAAGATAATTGAAGGAACATACTAAATGGCTAACAGAATTCAGTTTATCTCATATAATAGTATCTCGTGAATCTGATCCAACCAGTGATATGGAAAATTTAGTGAAAGAACTATTGTAGAATTTAAGGCGATCTAGAAATTTGACACTGGTTTTCTTGTGCAAGGTGTGAAACCCTCCTGATAATGCAGTTGATAACATCTATGACTTTTTTGCTAAGTTCAATCTTATTGTATAGGACAGTATTAATGAAGTAAAAGAAATTAAAATATTGTCTACTCTAATGTCTACTCTTGTCGAGTACTACACTTTGAACATAACTCTAACGTTATTATTATTATTTCTTTCTTTTTTTCAGCAGCAAAGTTTTTGAGTCGAAAGTATTAACCTAAACAAATTTATAATTCTACTGTCAACTTGTCCAGGAAGACTGGGATGATAGCACAGTAAGTAGTGTTATATCAAAAATGAGAATTCAAAACAAGCTAGAAGTAGCAACAGGGCACGAGAGAGCTCCAGGTATAGGCAAAGCAGTAGAAATTGGATGTATTGGAGAAAGAATGTGCACTGATTTTGTGTTTACCTAATTTGTATGTAGTTAAGAATCTGCTCGAAGAAAAAACAAATCAAATCCAACAGTAACGAAACCAGTGTGCGCTGGAGCTAGCTAGAACGATGGATTGCAACTCGTCTGCCAGAAAACGCCATGATGGAAGACCAAAGGTACAAGCAAATTGAGGCAGTTAGTGGTCACCAAACAAATGGGATGAGGAAGAGACTGCTTGATATAGCAATGGAAGAGAAGGAGAGCTGTGGATCTAATGATGTCTCTCTACGCATTGAAGTCGGATCTATAGCTATGTCCAAGGATATCCCTAGGCCTACCAAGAATAGGAATAAAACAACAGGAAATATCTCCAAACGAGATGCAGCATCTTGCTACCTGTGTCCAAGAGAACCAAAGGTACACCTTTCAGCTAAAGCAAAAATTGTCCAAAGGAACAAGTGAAATTAGATTTTTACCAGTTTTAAACCAAAAATGGAAGAAGAATGACTTTATAGTCCCATTACATGAGCCAGCACGTTGATAATAACCAGCAATAACTGAGATAATACTGCATTCAAATGCTAAAATAAGAACCTCCATCTTTCTTAAATATTTTCTTTTTCTTTCGTCCATTCACTCGTTTCTCATGATGTGGTCAATATTGTTACTGGATAGCAAGAAAGTACGTCAACTAGAGGATGGAAAAGATAAGATGAAAATGCTGAAGCAGGCACAAAATAAAAGAGAGATGAAAAACACGGATTCTACATCTCAAGTATCACCAGAGATTGAATAATTTTCGCAATTTAGGACTCCAAATCGGGCCTACTGAGTTTGTTTTAAATAAATTGTGTAAATGTGTAATGTCCAGTGGCAAGTTTGAGATCCCCTTGTATATTTCATTTTATGACTTAGAACATCTATGTTATAGTTAGCAGAAATCATCGTGCATAAATTATAATAAAATAAATCAGGCTTTATTTTTTCAGATGAACAACTAAAGATGTTTATTGTAAAGGACAAGGGAATATTGCACCATTAGTCCACTTATGACCATGTAGAAACTTGGTCCTTTTTTTTTTTTAGGGGCAGCATGTTTCCGACATTTTAGTTTTTGTGCGTCATTGGTTTTCAATGGATGCCATTGTCAATTTGGTTGTCAACAATGAATTTACAAGGATAAGATTAATAAACATTTAAATTTAAAAAAATAAAAATAAAAAAGAAAGAAAGAAAGATAGAAATAGAAAAAACAAACACATTATTTGCTTTCTTCTTCATCTTTTTTGTTCAAACCACCACGAGATCAAAAATATGTATTACAATTGAAAGAAAATAATAGAAATTAAAACTTAAGACTAGACATGTACAATGCAACATATTCCAATCACTGGAAGTACAAGTAAAAATATGGGCGACCTTAAGATTTTGGAGTCTTACGTTAAACTTTATATAAGGCATTCTAGATATAAGTCAAAAATAAAATCACTTACAATGATTATAAATAAGTTTATTTTATTTTATTTTTATTTTTATCAAATAACATTCAATTTTACAATAATAATAATTTAAAAGTATGAGTTGACTTTAAATTTACACTTCTAGCATTTTCAAAGAAGGAAAGGTTGTACGTCAATATTGATTTGAGACAGCCGTGAATTATGATACATGAAGGTGGAGCAGCGTATTAACTTCCAATTGTTGAAAGATTTAATTTTTAAAAGATATTTCAAGAGTTAACTTTAAATTTGCTCTTCTGGCATTTGGAAGGAAGGAAAGGTTGTGTGTCAATTGATTAGAGACAATCGCGATATATGAAGGTCGAACAGCGTCTGTTCAAACTGCAGTTTTTTAAAAGACTGGACTTTAAAAAATATTTCAAAAGTTAACTTTGAATTCGTTCTTCTAGCACTTTGAAGGAAGGAAAGGTTGATCGTCAATTTTGATTAGAGACAGTAGTAAATTATGTGATATATGAAGGTGAAGATATGTTCTAACTTCCAATTGTTGAAAGACTGCACTTTAAAAAGGTTTTCAAGAGTTAACTATAAGTTTGCTCTTTCGGCATTTTGAAGGAAGGAAAGATTGTGTGTCAATTTTGTTTAGAAACTATCGTTAATTATGATATATGAAGGTGGAGCAACGTATGCTCTAACTTTCAATGGTCGAAAGATTGGGCTTTAAAAAATAACTTGGAATATATTACAAAAAGATTAATCTGCTTTAAAACAAAAACAAATGAGCCTTAATTTTTTGAGGGTCCTCATATTTGGGGCACTAGGTAGCAGCCTGTGAGTGCCTAATCCCAAAGCGGCACTGAATAAAAATTTAACTAGTCGAAAAAAAAAATTGAAAAATACTACCTCAAAAGTGTTGTAGAAGAATTAATACTTGATTGAGAAAAAAGTTTGATTTTGCATGTCAAGTGTCAACAAATGACTACTACTTATGTTATTGGTTAAGAACACGTATTATGCATGCGATATTTAATGACTTTTTTATGATCCACTGTATCATGATTACATACGTTAACCATCAATTTATTTATTTTCGGATAATTAACTGCTTTAAAAAAAAATTCATACTTTGAAAATATAGCTCATTCAAAGCAAATGGTGAGACAAATAAAAAGTACATGGATTATAAATCAGAAATAATATATCCATAATTTAATGTCCCTGTAAAAAAGCATTGCCCTCAAGCACGATCAAATTTAAACATAGTCTGTGTCTATCCTTCTTAGTTAGGGTCTGTTTAATTGTAAAGATGAAATTTGAGTAGAAAGAAAACGAATTCTAGGGGATTGAATTGTTTAGAAATTATTTTATTGGAAATTGTCAATTAATAGTGTTTGATTGGTATAATTTTTCATCTGAAAAATATTGAAATAAAAGTATCTTTTGGTATTCGTTTGACTTTGTTTTTCATGAAAATTTTCAATTTAAGGGATATTCACTTCTACAATTGTTCCTAAAATTTATTTCCATTACAAAAAATAAATAAATTAATAATAAAAAAATCCAAAAATCATCTATATTTTGATATTCGTTTAGTTTTGTTTTATATGAAAATTATCAATTTAAGGAATATCCTCTTTTACAATCCCTAAAAAAAATTTTTATTAAAAAAAAATTTGAAAAAAAAAAAAGGAATGTAGTATGGAATATCAATTTCCACCAATCCCATGAGAAAGTAAATTCCTCAAAACCAAAGAAAAGCCGATTACATGAGGGCAAAGCTCGAAAATCAATTACTTTTCAAATTTGGCAAATCAAACACTCAAAAACATGGAAAATGGAATTTCATTTCGAAGTTCCTTGAAAAAAGCCCTATCAAACAGGCCCTTAATGTAGTTTAGGCAGCTAAGAGTCACCTGCTAGGCCTATTTTGCAAGGCCACTTATGTTACATGTACAATTAATTTAACAGATGATAGGATAACATATATTTTGACCTTTGATTTTAATAGTTATATCCAAAGATTTTTACATGTACCATCGACAATCCCGAACCTTTAAAACATTATGAAAATAAAGTTTTAAAAGTTTGAGATTGTACGTGACACATATAAAAAGTTTGAATATAATTTGCAAAAAAATGAAAAGTTTAAGTGCTGCAACTGCAATTACTTATTTTTAATTATAACCTTTTTTTTTAACGGTTAATCTAATGGATTGGAACTATGTTATCTCTATAAATAGAGATTAGATAGAACCTAAATATCCAATTGAACACAACAAAGTTGAATGCAATAGTTTAATAGTGGTTAGATTTGGAGGGAGGGAGGGAGAGAGAGAATTTATTCTTTTTATTTTATTCACATATTCGGTCCAAAAATTAGTTTCTTAATTTAGTTAAAATGAGGTGTCTGCCCACCGGTGTAGTATTAACGTTGAAAAATATCATAAAAGACTTGAAGGTTTGAAGCATCAAATTCTAGAATTTAAAAGTTCGAAGATTATGATTAAAAAACTGGAAGTTCTTGATTTAAAATTAGTTCATGAAGTAATAATCGAATTTAGATAAAAGTTCAAATATTTTATTCTTGATATAATATACACATGAACGTCTAGACAAACTTTTTTTTTTTTTTAGGTAATTGTACTTCCACATTCCAACAATCTCAATGTTAGTTTTGATATATTATATGAAAATTAACAAAAACAAAAGACGTTTTTGGACTCGATTGTAAGAATTTTTTTAACAAGTATAAGAATTTTGCATGTGAACGAACACAAGTTTCTTTGATGAATTGTGATAGACCATTCTACTAGTTACAAATAAATTTGGTGGATGCCATTCCCAAATTGAATCCAGAAACCAAAATATTGTTCCGAGCAATATGAGGTATTTATGATATTAATCATTTCAATATAATAATAGTAGTAGTAGTAGTAGTAGTAGTAGTAGTAGTAGTAGTAGTAGTAGTAGTAGTAGTAGTAATAATAATTCCAATACAAGTGATTAGAACCTAGAGCCTGTTTGAGTCCCATTTTATTGTAAGAATACATTTTGGAATTGTAGACTGAATGAGAATATGTGGTTAAAAAATAAGAAAAAGTTTTTGAAAAATGTGTAATTGAAAAGAAAATAAAGAAAAATGTATTTTAAAAATAATGAGGATCAAACAAAAGGTTGATATATAATTTGTGTGATTACCTTAATCTTTCTACCCCCACCAATCTAATTTTTTTTTTTTTTTGTGTGGATCATAAAATTGATTCTCAAGGACTAACGGAATAAATGATATAAAATTTAAGGACTAAATATAGATATTTTAAAATTTAAAGACAATTTGCGAGTACGTCTATAAGTCAGAGAACCAAGCGACTGACCTTATCTTTCCTGTGCATTTATAATTTATTAAACAAGTGGGATAATATCTTTGTTAGGATTTTATTTTTCCATTATTTTGTTTGGGTAAGTATGACAAAACTGTGCATGTTTGGTAAGAATTTTGTTAATTTATTTTTTGATCATTAGAGATAAAATGGGTCATACCTGTGAGAGAAAAATTTCAAAAATGACGGTTGAAATAGTGAAATAAGTCAAATAACGGTAAAAAAAATTGATGTTAATTGGATTAAAATTTCTATCAAACATGCTCTAAAAGTGATTAAAGGTAATTTGCAAGTAATTTATTGTTTCTATAATATTTGAATTACTTACTTTTTTATCCTTTTAGATAAAGTAATTCAAAACGTAATTTTTTATTATTCTTAATGCAATAGTAAGCATTTGGAGAGATAAAAATGCATATATGACTCCATTCAGAGGGGTTCAGCCTCTAGGACATGATACAAATAGTATATAAATGGAAGGATGATCAAGTTTGAAGGCTCGACGAAAGAGGTGACGACGACACTGTAAAGGTGGCTACAGGATGATTAGGGTTTAATTTCTTCTCTTTTATTTTTTATTTTTTATTTTTTTTGGGAACACAAATCAAAATTAAGATTTATGTTTTGTTTTTATTTTTATTTTTAAGTTAAAAACTCTAAATTGAAATTCTTTAAAAAAAAAATGGAAAAAAAAAGGGGGAGTTGGGTTGGGTTGATTAGCCACTGGGAGTCTTACCCCATAACCAATCCAACCCGACACGAGTTGGTTCGGTTCGGTTCGATCGATTTTTTATTTTTATTTTTGTCTAGGTCCAAATAAAAGCACTAAAAAAATATAAGAATAAAGTTACTTGTACAATGTATTTGCACAACTTGATTGAGAACAAGTGTGTTGTAAAAATCCTGATCATTGATTTTAAAAACAATTTTTCAAATAGATGAATATGATGTTTGCCAGTTCATACATTGTAAACCAAGTTGTAAAATACATTGTACAAATATCATAATTAAAAATATAAATAAAGAGAACTGATTTATACAAAAACTGACTGTTAATTGGCTAAGCTTCTTGCCTGCGCAATGCAATAATATTTTATAATACAAAATTATAAAATAAAAATGTAATCATTATCACTAATAAATGAGTTCAAAAATCATTAATTTAAAGGTATAAAAATAATTGAGGACAAAGAACTAGAAATTTTTAATTTTCTCAAACAAAAAATATAAAATTTTACTTTAAAAACAATTAAATCACTTTTAAGTAATGATCCACCTGTTCGACCATCGGTTCGTCAGTACCTTGACCAGGTCAATGTTCAAGTCGGGTCTAATAACTGTTGGCGGAACATACTTGGCTAATTGCCCGGACTCAAATAGATACGAAATATACGAATAAAAATTAATTTTTGTCCACTTTACATAAAAAGATAAAACAACCATTATATATATATATATATATAAATCTAATTTAATTAAATAAATTCGACGACGAAACAGAATGTGGCACAAAAAAAATGAGATTGGACAGTAGGTTTTGGGAATGGGTAATTAGTACCTAACGTCCTTAATTACTCTTTACTATTATTGTGAAAAACGTTATTACTTTTTGTTTTTTTGACATTTTCACCGTTATTTCCTCATTTCATTATACAAAACGTCATTTTCATTCGTTTTCTCAATTAAAAGTTGTAATATAGTGTATGTACTCTTCTATTTAAATATATTTAAAAAAAAGTAAGGGAAAGAACTAATTACAACCATAATTCTAATTTTTTTTAAAAAGTGCATATGAGTCCCAAGTAAATTAGTAAATGGATAATTAGGACATAATATCCATATCTTTCACTATTATTTTAAAAAACATCTATACTTTTCATTTTTTGGACATTTTCACCTTTGATTACACGTTTAACTGCCCAAACCATTGTTTCTATCTATTTTCATCAAATTTCTCAATTAAAAAATTAAAAAATGACGAATATACACTCTTATTTAAATAAAATAAATAATTAATTAATTGCAACCATAATCCTAAATTTTTTTAAAAAGTGCAAATGAGTCACACATAAATTATAAAAATTAAAAATTAATTTTTTTTAAAAAAAAATTGCAAACGAGTCCCAAATAAATTATTAAAAATTTTAAAAATAATTTTATTCTTATATTTATTATAGTATGGAGAAAGAATATAAAGAGATTGTGTTTAAAATAGTGTCTAACTTATCTAATTTGTAAAGAATAGCCAACTATATATAGGATACATTTGAAATCCTAATAATAGTTGTGAAGAAGGAAACAACATAAAAAATGTGCCAAAACACGTAACAAGTCGTGGACCAGATGCTACTGTCACTCGAGCACCAACCTCGCAGGAAGTGAGCAGCGGGCTAACGCCAGCTCCCTATTCTGCACACTCGAGTGGGAGCTTGGCACACAGCTAACGAAAATACGACTAAATCACTTCTTGATCCATATTTTGACCTTCCACTTCAAATAATTCGTGGAGTACTCCAAAAACTATTTTCATTCATCAAATAAAAAAGGAATGATTGTACAGAATTATTTTTACAGAAGTAAACCAGAACTCACACAAAAGGTCGACCCCACTACGGGGCCCGATATAATAAAAAATGACAAAAATTTCGACCCAATCATGTGTGAGACCTCTTATAAATCGGGGGGCTTGGCCAATAAAAAAGACACCATCGTGTTAATTGCTCAGAAATAATATCCAAGATGTGGATGTTGACAGATGTGGATGATGTCATCCACACCTGCCAACATCCACATCTCTTTTTTATTGATGCTTTTATTCAATGGTCAAATGTTGGATATTATTTCTGAGCAATTAACACATTTTGATCCACATCTCATTTTCTATCTAAACAATAGTGGGTGAACCCAGGGCATTGTTCCAATTCTTTTCTCCTTTCTGTTCCATTTTATGAGCTACTCTAACCTTTAAATACCCTTCAAAATACCATCTCCCGTAAACAAACCCTTCCAATATTTCTCTCTTCCTCTCTCTCTCTCTCACAAACAAATTTTCATACAGATCGGATTATCTGAGGATATATAACAGGATACATGGCGGTGGGGAAAGTGGTTGATAACATACTTGCAAGTGAGACCATTTCACACGCTTCAGTTTTTCTGCTTTTATACAATTTTATTTCACAAATCTTCACTTGCTTAAACTTTTTTCTCTTTTCTTGTAGAATTTGAAATTCCAGTGGTGCATACTACAGGGAGAGCGCCTTCTCTTAACTTCATGACCTGGGCAGAATTTTGTGCTGCCATTGTCTATATTAGATCCCAGATTTTGTATATCCTTCATATAGGGTTTACGATCACTTCCAATGGTAAAACCGTTGAGTTCATTGTTCTTATGTTGCTTGCATTCTTGCAGGTGAAGTATCAGGGAATAGACAAAACTCCATTTTGTATATACTTCATATAGGATTTACAAGCACTTACATCATTGTTTGCTTTATTGCAGGTGAAGAACAACGGAATAGACGAAAGTCCGTTTATAATTCACTCCATGACGATGTATACGGCAATTATTAGTTCCTTAATCTATGCTTTTTTGGCATATGGCATGAATCTGAGGTCTCAAAATTTCCACGGTAACCCCCCACTATACCCTTTCCATTGTATGGCGTTTTCTGGCAATACGGTAGTGGCATCACTGGCATCGATCTTCTTCCCCGACTCCATTAGGCCTGTTCTGTATGTGCTGTGTGTATTGATATCAGGCGGTGAATTGCTATACTGGGTTTACCAAAGAGAGGAACACATTTTCATGAGACATATCCGCCGCTTCTTCAACACTCTATGGATGTGGTCGATTCGGTACTTCTCTATGGAACAAACAGACATACTTCCAAGGTTCGTAATCCACAATTCACAATAGACATACTCATAGATCCAGATTCGCTGGAATTTACAGGCGCCGCGACCTTGCTCAGTTACAGTCCATGCACAGAGAAGTTACAGCCTTACAAGGAAGAAGAGACTTTCTACTAATTATTGGACTTTTTTAGTTATAACACGGTAAAAGATAAGTGTATTTGGGCCATTTTTTGCTTTTTTAGATTTTGAGCCTTTTCTCAGTTGGGCTTTAAAAAAAAAAAAAAGGTAAGTGGGTTATGTTATATGTAAGTGTATTATTGTATTGAGTAATACATCTGTATTGTGTTTCTTGTAAAAATTATTGCGAGTGAATTTATTACTTGTTAAAGATGCAGTCTCACTTGTCCAACGACACTGTGCTTTTGGTGATCACCATTTCTTTATAAAACTAAGATGGTAATTCTTAACGGGTCAAGGGGCAGGACTTGATAATCTTTAGCGATATAATGATGTTAAACATACAGGAAAAAAATTAAAAGAAACTTAGGGATTATAAACCCCTATTTTAGAAATAAATTTTGACTAGCTACAAATAAATTTTGTGGATGCGATTTATTGGACATGGCCCACACGGGGAAAATTAGCAATGGAAACATGTTAAAATATATAACTTTATTCGGCAGCGTAGAATTAAAAAATAACTTAAGATTTAATCTCATATTGTTATTGTACTTGATTTATTTTGTATCAATAGTTATAGACTTGAGTGAGAAATTTTATTCATTATAATTATTTGGTTAATTGTCAGTTTAGACTAGGAATTTTTTTGTAGGATTTTTCAATTATGTGAAACGTTGTCAATTTATATTTCATTTTTATTTTTTATTTTTGGGTGAGGGAATTTAATTCTCTTGTATTGTTCTATGAAGTTTACTGCCACAAGATTGGGGTGGATTTCTGATACAATGAGAAACAATGAATTCAAGTGAAAATCTTAATAACACAATTTTTGAAATCCACCAAATTATGAAGAAATCAACTCACGAAATTATATAAACTCACATTCTATATACACAATTTAATTGGACAAAATATAAATTTAGGTTCTAATTAGTTGAAAATTTGATCGGGAAGCGAATATTTGTAATAGATATGATAATTTGTAGACAAATTATAGACAAAGTTTAAAAAATTACATGGATTAAGAATTCGTAAAAGGAGGGATTGAGAGGGGGGGGGGGGGGTTTCAAATTTATAATGATTTTGTCCCAGTTTGGTGGCAATTAAAATCCTTTTCTTTTTCATTAGATTTTGATAAAAGTTGAAAAGTTGTGAATCTCAAAAAATATGTGATTAAACTTAATAGTTAGCTTTGATTTGCATCGCGTTTGAGTTCAAGGAATAGATACAATGGTTATTGGCGTAGTGTCAATTTTTACTTTTACGACCAATCAATTTCTGCTCTTCAAATCAAAATACTTTCAACTCCTACCAATTGATCAATAATTGATAAAATAATGAAGTGATGGGATGAGTTATAACAGCTTTCTACCTATAATAATGCCATAATATGTGATTTGGTCAATCTTAGTGTAAAGTTTAACCCTTAGTAAGAAATTTCCAGCTAGAAAAGTAAAAAGTGCTTACATTCTCAGATTAATTCAATTCAACGCAAGTTGATCCTTTTCACGTCATTAATAAAATTCTAATGCATATACATGTTTCTAAAGTTAGGTTATTTCATAGTTCTCAACCTATAAACCATGTATGTGGGAAAACTAATCCTGATTCCTTTATCTTTCTCGGCGCTACCGTCTGTCCTCCAGCCTAATCAATCTGACCCTGAATCAAAGTGAACTATGCACAATTTCAATCATAATCACACATAACTAACCGAAATATAATGGATTTTTATACTATATTCCAACAAGTTTCAACAAATAAAAATCTTTAATACAACTTAGGTACGTTTTAACAACAACTTGAATCCCATTAAAATTCAAAAGTATGAGTTGTTGGTGACTTAATGTTACTTTATCTTTGATATAGAATAGATGATTGAATGAATTGAGAAACAGTTGGATCGAAAAAGAAAAAAAAGTGTCAAGCGGACCCAATGATTGAAAGGGGCTTAACGGTAAAACCCCAAATCATAGCAACATGTCAAACTGAAAACTCATCCATTAAGCAAGTATGCCTTCATTAGTAAACATCATCATTACATGATTGAAAATGTGTTCTTTAATTACGTCAACTCCCCCAACAATCAATTAAAAAAGACAGGAGTCCATCCTAATGTTGACACCATGGTTTCTACCAATGTTTGCCTAGATGACAAACAATCATGGTGGGCTGCAACAAGATTGGTCGAACTCAATAGCCAATCAAATCTCTTTAAAAAGGACAATGACTCACAAATTGATGTTAAACACTGTAACTTGACAAGACAAAGACAACAAGCCCATAATTGAAAGAACTATAAATAAGAGAAACAATTTACTTCGAAGAGAGCTAATGCACTCCATGTAAGATTTTCCCACAAAAGGCCAAGCCAAGCAAATTTATCTAAAACACTGCTCAACGAGAATCATTCTTTTCTTTACAATTTTTCCAGCAAATACATACAATTACTTTTCTAAATTTAGTTTAAATTGATATATAATTACCACGTTATTTGTAGCCATCAACACAATTTAATATTTTTTACAACCCGTTAGGATGTAACATCCACGTCAATGTCCTCGTTAAACAATGTGACGGAATCAGACAAAGGACTAAAATTGAGACAACAGTGAAGTATAGTTACCTAATTAAAACAAATTAAAGTATATTTACTAACTTAAGAATTGTCTAATAGTACAACGGCCGCAAATGAAAACCCAAAACGGAGAAAATTCAAAGTAACGGCATTGGAATTTTGCAGCATGTCATTTCATTATGCTAAAATTTATTCCCTGTTCACGGTGGGCAAAAATTATGTTACCCACCTACCCACATCGGCAGGTCAAACAAATATTTTTTTTTTTTTTTTTTTTTTCCCAAAAAAAAAAAAAAAAAAAAAAAAAAAAAGCAATCAATGCAGCATTCCATGTTAAAGGCAACAAGTTTGTTGCTTGCAACCTTTTTAAAGGCAGAAACTTCTTCCTTTTAAGGCCCAAATCAGCTCAAAAAGCCCTAGTCGAAAGCTCAAGTCGAACCGAAATTTTTTGGCCGAGCAAAAGCTCGATTCAGCTCGGGCTCGTAAAAAAGTTCGACCATTTTAACCGAGCCGAGCTCGAGCCTAAAATTTTAGGCTCGGGCTCGTTGACATCCCCAGTTATAAGTGATTTTTCTTCTTATATAAGCATCTGTATAACTTTTAAGTTAATTTCATAAAAAATTTTAACTCGTATATTATTTTTTAACTTATGCATAAGTTTTTCAATTAAAAATGAATTTTTTACAATTAAATATTTTCTTATAACTTGATTTTTTAGGTTAAAAATGATTATTTTTACTTACAAATGAAATTATTAACTACTCATCCTACATGATTTTATACGATTAAATGAAGGAGAATAAGCTCCCCAGTTTAATTTAATCAAATTACTAACTATACCAACCATCGAATAAAGATAAGATCTAATTATTTTAATACTTATACATCTAATACAGTGCGTTAAACATGCCTGAATGAACTCCAATTCAGGCAATTACACAAACCACAATGCATGAACTAGAAAAGATTAAAATCATTTATGGAAAACTCAGCTAGATTTATTAGTTGGAAAACTTGAGTAAGGTGCACTTTAGTGATTTATAGCAAGTTTAAGGATAAAAGTGTAAATTATGAAATTTTTTAAGAATCATGGTTTTAGAAGTCTGTAGAATATTGCAGTGAATTTGCATAATGATAATAGTAGATTTTATGATATTAAACTCGAGATTGGATCCTAAATGCAACAATTGTAAAGTTTAGGGGACTAGATTGTAAATACTGAGATTAATTTTTGGACGACAAAATGGTGAGTTAAGATTGATTAGTGATGAGAGGCATTGCAGGATGCTAACAGTTTTGATTTTTGCGCCTTTTGATACTTTTAGATGTTGAGGGACCAAAATGGAAATAAGTATTAAATTATATTTTTATTTATTTGAGCCAAAGAGCTAATTATTGAAGAAGTGTGAATTATCATATCAATATTAGGCTCGTTTCGAAGCCCGTCTTAAATGGCGAATTATGAACTCAAGAAAAAATCTATCTAGATAAGCCAAATCGAGTTATAGCTCATTAAAGTAAACTACTTGGTGGGTAATTTAGTTTTCAAATTAAGACCAAATTACAATATCAATATTGGACTAGATTTGAACCTCGTATGTAATGGAGTATTATGAACTCAAAAAAAGATATTTTGTATAAGTCAAACTCAAGCTATGATCGATAAAAATCATACTTTAGTCACGAGCATATCCCGTAACAAAAAGCCTACCCAAAAACCTATTAACCTCCCTATTCTTGAATGAACAAGTTGAAGTTTGCAGGAAAGTGAAGGTGCTCTTCATTTCCAGCCTTTCTATCCCATACAAAATGAAGTATGGAAGGAAAGTCAGCCCTTCAGTTTTAGTCTTCCCATTCATAAAAGATACAAAATGAAAAGTGTTTAAAGTTTTTCTTGGACAAGAATAGAACTTTGGATAAAACCAACTTAAGAAAACAAAAAGAAAGAAAGAAAAAGGCGTCTTGATGTTACTTTAATAAGCAAAATCTGTCACTCTCTCATGTGACTTAAGTAAAAATTTCTCATGTTTGTATATGATTAATGACATAAAGCAACAGAAGATAATTAAAAATTTAGCCATTAATTAAAATATGATAAGAGATTTTAATGTATAATCATGCAAAGACTTGTTCTCCGTCCTCAGGTTATCTTTGACAAGCAAAGTGCATTAAACACTAGGGTGCCTATCTATCGACCGCCTCTAGAACCTAAACGATCGACTTGCTCGTAAGCTACGTTGGCATATTCCTCGAGTGTG
>NC_036243.1:26717263-26730022 GCF_002742605.1 Olea europaea var. sylvestris | reverse complement strand
GATATGGTTTTGAGTACACTATTGCATTAAGAATTCATTCTTCTCTTGCAATTTATATTTCTCTCATTTTCATAACATTCCTTTGTAGAGGAAAAATTCCTTAGAAGTTTCGCCGTTCTTATGGTTTGAAGTACTGCTACCACAAGTGTGTATCCGTCGTATCTTGGGAGACATTTTTCATTCAACTGTGAGCACCGTAACGGGGTAATTTGTATTAAGGAAAGAGTTATACTTGCCTCTGATTTCTTTTTCTACTCCTTATTTCATTTTTGTGGTCGTTTTAGTCATATACTTTGTATCCTTACATTGTGTTCTAATTACGCTCTTACGGGTTAGAAATTTTGCTTACAATAATAGTGTTTTGACTACGCTCCTGCGGGGTGAAACTTTGTTTATTTACAACATATACAACCGTTATACCACTAAAATAAATACCCGCAACAACAAACTTAAGACAAATTTGTACATCTGTTGTTGTTGTTGTTGTTGCTTTAAACACTCTATTTTGGAATAGTCTTCGTGCACTATTCATTTTTTCTTGTTGTTACTACGCTGAACTTCTGTTTGTGTAATAGAAATGACTTCCATTGATGCTAATACAAGTCAAACCAAAATGGAAAATTTGGTCCCATCTAGAGCAAATAATGTGGCTCCTCCAATGGCTATAAAGTTCGGTGACGTAGACTTTAAGATATGGTAACAAAAGATATTGTTTTATCTCACTACGCTAAATCTAGCTAAATTTCTTGAGGAAACCGCTCTCATCGTACAAGAAGGAGAAAACAATCGGGAGTCGATCATTGCTTTGGATGCATGGAAGCATTCCGACTTTCTATGCAAAAACTACATCCTTAATGGATTGGATAACACATTATATGGTGTGTACAGTTCGAAAGACTCGGCCAAGGATCTATAGGATTCATTGGAAAAGAAGTACAAAACCTAGGATGTCGGAACCAAAAAGTTCATTGTTGCCAAGTTTTTGGATTACAAAATGGTGGATTCAAAAATAATCAGCCAAGTGCAAGAGATCTAAGTTTTATTGCATGACATCCATGCCAAAAAAATGGAATTGAGTGAGTCATTCTAAATTGCGGCTATCATCGAAAAATCTCTCATTTGTGGAGAGATTTCAAAAACTATCTCAAGCACAAATGTAAAGAGATGAACTTGGAAGAGTTGATGTTCGCTTGAGGATTGAGGAAGACAATAGGAAGATCAAGAATAAGCCTATTGTTCAACTTGGAGCAAACTTCGTTGAAATCGAGCTAAAGGTCAACAAGAAGCAAAAGATCTCCGATGATGTACCGCGTAGAGATAACTCCAAGAAAGCCAAAAAGTTTAAAGGAAACTGCTATAATTGTGGGAAGGCCGGACATCGCTCAAGCGAATGTCAAAAATAAAAGAAGAATGCACAAGCCCACATGGTAGAGAATGATACCCTATCTCAAGGAATATAAGAGATTAGCCTCTCTACAGTGTGTCTGAGTGCAATATGATTGACAACACAAGGGAATGGTGGGTTGACACCGGTGCTACCCGCCATGTATGTGCTGATAAGTGAATGTTTTTTAACTATCAAGAATTGAATGGGAACAACTTTTCATGGGAAAAGCCGCAAGTTCCAAGATTGAAGGACAAGGTAAAATCACATTAAAGATGACATCCGAGAAAGAGCTTGCCTCAACAACGTCCTACATGTGCCGAAAATATGCATGAATTTAGTATCCGGGTTTCTACTTAGTAAAATAGTTTTAAACTTGTATTTGTGTCCGACAAGTTTATGTTATCCAAGAATGAGATGTATGTAGGAAAATGTTATATGTGTGATAGAATGTTTAAGTTGAATGTTCTAACTATTGTACCAAAGCAAGGCGTTATGAATAAAATTACAAATTCAGTTTACTAGCTTGAGTTATCTTGTTTATAGCATGGTCGATTAGGACACGTGAATTATAAATCAATGCACAAACTTATGAATCAAAGTTTAATTTCGATGCTTAAAATTGATCCTAATTACAAATGTGAAGTATGTGTTGAAGCAAAAATGGCTAAAACACCATTCCATTCAATACAATGGAACACGATACCTCTAGAACTAATTCATAGTGACATGCGATTTGAAATTCGTACAAACTAGAGGTGGTAAGAAGTACTTTGTAATTTTCATCGACGATTGTCAAGGTATTATTTTATCTTTCTTTTAAGAAGTAAAGACAAAGCGTTGGATGCCTTCAAATTATACAAGGTTGAAGTTGAAACGCAACTTAACAAACGAATTAAAAATATTCATAATGATAGAGGAGGTGAATATGGAGCACCATTTGAAGAATTCTATTCCAAAAATGGAATTATTCATCAAATAACGGCACCCTACTCTCTTCAATCGAATGACATTACGAACGAAAAAATAGAACGCTTAAAGAAATATGCAATATTGATAAGTTCGGGTTTACCTAAGAACTTGTAGGGGGAAGCCATCTTAATGGCAAATCATCTTCTTAACAGAATACCCCATAAGAAAATGAAAGAGACTCTATATGAGTTATGAAAATGTCATCCTCCATCCTACCAACACTTAAATGTGTGGAGGTGCTTGATGAGTTAAGATTAATTAGTGATAAGAAGAATCACATGATGCTCACCAATTTGATTTGAGTACCTTTTGATACTTTGAGATATTGAGGGACCAAAATGAAAATAAATTTAAGATTCTGTAATTTTTTTATTTAAGCCAAATAAATAATTAGTGAAAAAGTGAGAATTATCCTATCAATATTAAGCTCATTTTGAAACTCGTATTAAATGACGCATTATGAATTCAAGAAATTGTTAATTTATTTAAGCCAATTGTAGCTCATTAAAGTAAACTACTTGATTGGTAATATAGTTTTCAAATAAAGTCAAATTATAATATCAATATTGGACTCGTATTGAAGCTAGCATTAATGGAATATTATAGGTTCGAGAAAAGTTATCATCATATGCAACGCTAAAATATAATACCGCGGAAGGGATGTAACATTGGACAATAAGATAAATATTGCACGAACATACTATATGGCTAACAGAACTCGATTTATCTCATAAAATAGTATCTTGTGAACCTGATCCAACCAGCGATAGGGAAAATTTAGTGAAAGAACTATTGTAGATTTTAAGGCAATCTGAAAATTCGACATTGTTTTTCTTGTGCAACGGGTGTACTCCCTCTAATAATGCAGTTGATAACATCTAAAAACAAATCAAATCCAACAGTAACGAAATCGACGTGAGCTAGAGCTGGCTAGAACGATGGACGGCGACCCATCTGCGAAAAAATTCTATGATGGAAGACCAGTTTTGCAAGCAAATTGAGGCTGTTAGTCACCAAACAACTGGGATTAGGAAGAGATTGTTGGATGTAGCAATGGAAGAGAATGAGAGTTATGAATCTAACGAGGTATCTCTGTGCATTAAAGTTAGATCTGTAGATGCGTCCAAGAAAGTCCCAATGCCTACGAAGAATAGGAATAAGGAAACAAGGAATATCTTCAAACAAGATGCATCATCTAGCTACCTCTGTCCGAAATAACCAAAGGTACACCTTTCAGCTAAAGCTAAAATTGTCCAAAAAAACAAATTAAATTAGACATTAACTGGTTTCAAACCAAAATGGAAAAAAAATGATGACCTAAGTTTTATTCTCACTAAATTAAATTTGTTGTCCTATTACATAAGCGGACGCATTGATAATAACCAACAATAATGGAGAGAATAAAACATTAGAATACTAAAACAATAACCTCCTCTTTGTCATTATAAGAAACTAGCTATATATGCCCATATTACTTAGTAATTTTCTTTTTCTTTTCTCTATTTACTCGTTTCTCATGATGTGGTGAATATATATACTACATAATTGTTACATGACAGCAAGAGAGTATAATCAACTAGAGGATGCAAAAGATAACACGAAAATGCCAAAGCAGGCATGAAATTAAAGAGATGAAAAACACAGATTCTATATCTCAAGTGCCACTAGAGATTGAATAATTTTCGCAATTTGGGACTTCAAATTTGGCCTACCGAGTTTGCTTTAAATAAATTGTGTAAATGTGTAATGTATCATTGGCAACTTTGAGATCCCCTTGTATATTTCACTTCATGACTTTGAACGTATATGTTGTAGTTAGTAGAAATCATCATGCATAAATTATAATAAAATCAATCAAGCTTTATTTATTTTTAGATGAACAACCAACAATGTTTATTGTAAAGGACAAGGGAATATTGCACCATTAGTCGACTTATGACCTTGTAGCAACTTGGTCCTTTAACCCTTTTTTTGGGTAGAAGTTCCTGACATTTTAGTTTTTGTGGGTCATTGGTTTTCAACGGATGTCATTGTCCATTTGGTCGTCCACAATGAACTTACGGGGATAAGATGAATAAGCATTTAAATTTTAAAAAAATAAAAATAAAAAAGAAAGAAAGAAAGAAAGAGAAAAAAACAAACATACTACTTGCATTTTTCTTCTTCTTTTTTGCTCAAACCACCATGAACAAAAATATGTATTATAATTGAATGGAAATAATAGAAATTACAAACTTGAATAGACATGTACAATGCAACCTTAAGATTTTGGGCTCTAAATCAAATTTTTATATAGGGCATTCTAAGTTAAAAATAAAATCACTTACAATGATTATAAATAAGATTTAATTTTTTACTAAACAAAAATATTCAATGTTACAATAATAATAATTTAAAATTTTCAACTTAATTTTCTTGTTTGATCCCCATTTTTTAAAATATATTTTTCTCTCTTTTTTTAAACACACATTCTTTAATAAAATAGTAATATTACACGCAAATTCAAATTTTTTTCTTAATTTTTAACCACATAATCTCCATTAATTTACTATTTCAAAATACATTCTCAATAGGGGGCTCAAACACTTTAAATTTACTCTTCTAACATTTTGAAAGAAGGAAAGAAGGTTGAGCAACGTATCAACTTCCAATTGTTGAAAGATTGGACTTAAAAAATATTTCAAGAGTTGACTTCAAATATGCTCTTTCTAGCATTTGGAAGGAAGGAAAGGTTGTGCATCAATTTTGATTAGAGACAATTGTTATATATGAAGGTCGAGCAGCACATGTTCTAACTCCAGTTGTTGAAAGATTGGACTTTAAAAAATATTTCAAGAGTTGACTCTAAATTTACTCTTCTAGCATTTTGAAGGAAGGAAAGGTTGTGCATCAATTTTGATTACAGATTGTCGTGAATTATGATCATGGTCGGTCCTGAGGCGAGGCAAATGAGGCCCTCGCCTTAGGCCCAAGATCATAAGGGGCATCATTTCAGCCCATATTTTTTTTTCTTTTTCAAACAAGGCAAAACAGCCCAGATTCAATGGTGTGAGATTTGATGTAAATTTATTGAAGACAAGATCTAAAATGGTTAAATTTTGGGTTTATTTTCTTGAAAATGATGTGGAATTTGATGAATTTTATAAATGAGTATCTATAAATATTCATGTCGTTGTCTTATTTTTGTACAAAAAACTTTGTGAAGATAGATATTTATGTGATTGTATTTGTTAAATCCATGTCGTCGTCTTATTTTTGTACAAAAATTTTGCGAAGATATTACTACATTTTACAATTCTTTCATTCTAAATCTGCTTTAAAAGGGATAGAAAGTCGTATTTTAATCTATATGTATATTTTTGTTTAATTTTAGTTGATAATAAATCTTTAGTCAATTATGCCGATTTCTTAATCTGCACTTCCATACTTGGCACAAGTTCCTTAACTCTATGATTAAATCTTTGGTTTTGTTATTTTATGATATAAATCTTTTGTATAATATATTTGGTTGTTGTTTATATGCTAGTTTTAAGTTAGCAATAGGTCGCATAATTTACTGTTGAACTTTGCATTTACGTTGATTTCGTCGGGGCCTAATTTGTAAAATTCGCCTCGGGCCCGACAATCGCAAGACCGACCCCGATTATGATATATGAAGGTGGAGCAACTAATGCTCTAACTTTCAATTGTTGAAAGATTAAACTCTAAAAAATAACTTGGGCTATCTATCTATCTACGTCTACACTACCTTAACAGGGGCCATAAAAAAAAAATTAAAAAAAATACTATTCATTATTGAGTATCCGTTTCACACTACTATTCAAATGAATTATTTCATATGTACCGAATGGTGTCTCCCCTCTCACAATGCATGTGTGCTCCGCGTGAACTTAAAAATGTCGACATGTGATTCTCACGCTTATTGTGAATAGCAGTGAAGAGGTTCGATAAAAAAATTCAGTACTCGTAACATTGTTCATATTCAAAAATGAGTTCTTTTTATTATTCATTAGTATAATAAGTAATTGGCAGCCAATGGCCGGTTGACTTGGCCTATTTTTTCACAATGACCTTTGATTAAACTTAAGTGAAAAAAAAAAGAAAAAAAAAAGTAATTTTTTTTTTAAATTCACAATATCCATTTTAACCCATTTTGGACGTTAGAAATTTGAACAGTGAAATTTCTCTTTTACCAAAAATCGATTCTTCAAGGTTTCTTCATCTCAATCTCCAGGGGCGGAGCCCCATTAGGTCCAGTACGAGCAGATGCCCGCACTGAACTTTTGGGCTCCAGTAGGGCCAATTTTATTTTATTTATTTATTTATTATTTATTATTATTTTTTTGGTAAAGCCTGGTTCAATAAAAAATGCCCAATTGCCCACAGCCCATGACCCGTTTACTAACCCAAACCCGGAATCTTGATTCAATTAACCCGATTTCGTTCAAATCAAAACCAAACCCTTGCTTGAACTTGAATTGCGTCTCTCTCGACCGGTCGACCCTCGCCTGCTTCTCGTCAGTCGCAACTCCAACTCACAATCGCCAACTTCTAGACTATAGTTCCAGTCCACTGTCCATTGTCAGCTGCCACAACGCTTCCTGCCAGCCCAACTACCCAAGCTACCCAACGAAAGAAGAAGAACTGATTCACTAGATATTGGAGAAGCCCGAAGCAAGAGCCCAGAAGAATGAAGAAGGTGATTTCGATTTCGATTTAATTTTCAATTTCAACCTCCAATTTCTTGTAACAAACTCGAAATTATTTTTCGAGTTCCATTGCGTACTTATACCCAAATCGTGCCTGCTGTTCTGTGATTTCCAATTGGGAATTTTCAGTGAGACAAAAAGGATTTTTGGACTATTTCTTGTTATAATATACATGTGATGTGTTATGTGTATGTAATAGCAATGAATTATTTGTGGGTTGGGGCATAGCATTTAAGGAGATGGGAATGGGAATATGGGATGATGACATTCCTGCTTAAGCTCGACCAATTCTGCTGCTACTGAGTGCCGAATCCGATATGGCAGCGTAGGTTTTTAGTGAAATGGAACATAAATTTTATAGTTGAAAATTATGTTATTAGTGTAATTACTGATCAATCCATTTTTAAATTTTTTATATATGGTAATGTTCATCTATGAACAAAAACAAGTCATTTATGGATATTGTTTGTGATGGCAAAGAGCTGTGCTAACTTCCATTGCGTAACTGCGTTCGACAAGTGCAGGCGTGCAAGTGCAGCACTCGCCTTCGATTTTGGAGCCGTCACCTGTACCTGCTTTGGAGTGGAAATTGCGAACTACTATGTGAAATTGTAAGTTCAGGTTGCTTAAGATTTGGAAATAGTATAAATTGTATTGTGAAATTGCAAATTGGAAGGTGAATTGATATTGTGAAATTGGATTGATAATGTGAAATTGTGAATTAGATTGTGAAATGTGAATTGCACTGGAAATTGAAATTGTGAAATTGTAAATTTATGATCCTTTTGTCATTATGAATTATTCTTACTCACTTCAAGTAATAATTGGATATCAAATGTTTAAATCCAAATATCAAATGAATAGATAATTTGAACGAAAAAGGAACGTAGATAATGTTGATGAAGGGGTATTGAATAATGTGAAATTTGATGTCACAAAACTTCCAACTGATCCTGATTTAAGGATATCTATTTTGGATTACAATGATAACATCTGAGATGAAGTTCGAAGAGCATATATGTTAAAGGGTCCTTGTCAGCTCCAAGATCATGACTTTCTAAAACGACAATTTGGAGTAACAATTAGACGATTCAATCCTTCGTGGTTTAAAGAGTTTGGTAGTTGGTTGGAGTACAGTGTAGAGAAGGATGCTGCTTATTGTTTGTATTGTTATCTTTTCAGAACAAGTTCTGGAAAGCAAGGTGGAGGTGAGTCTTTTGTTGGCGAAGGTTTTACATATTGAAAAGATAAAAAAAAAAAAAAGGCTTCATACTCATGTTGGACTTCATGATAGTGCATATAATTAAGCTCGCATTAAGTGTGAAGTATTGATGAATCAAGAGCAACTCATTCAATCATTTGTCTACAAACAGTCAGAACAAGCAAGAAATGCATATGTTACACGTCTTAATGCATCCATTGATTGTGTTCGAGTTCTTTTGCGACAAGGGCACTCATTTCGAGGTCATGATGAATCTGAAGATTCTCTCAATCCAAGTAACTTCTTAGTGCAATTGCAATTTTTGGCTGCTCATAATGAAGTTATTAATGCCATCACATTGGGAAATTCTCCTCACAATTGCAATTGACATCATCTGATGTTCAAAAGGATATAGCAAATACTTGTGCTATTGAAACGATCAATGTTATTATCAAAGATGTTGGCGACTCACTAATTTCTATTCTAGTTGATGAATCTTGTGATGTGTCAATGAAGGAGCAAATCTCTATTGTTTTACGTTATGTAGACAATAGTGAGCATGTCAATGAACGCTTCAAAGGGATTGAACATGTTATAAGTACCACGACTCTATCACTTAAGGCTGCAATTGATAGAGTATTTTTCAGATATAATTTGAGCATGTCTAGATTGAGAGAACAAGGTTATGATGGAGCAAGTAATATCCAAGGTAAGTTTAATGGTCTGAAAACACTCATTTTGAAGGAGAGTCGATGTGCCTTTTACATACACTGTTTTTCTCATGAACTCCAACATGCACTTGTGGCTGTTGCAAAAAAGAACGTCCCTATTACTAACTTCTTTCGTGTGGTTGGGGACGTGATAAATACTGTTGGAGTATCTTCCAAATGTTGTGATCTTCTTCGAGAAATACAATTAGACTTTTATTGTTGAGGTATTGGAAAAAGGTGAGATTTTAAGTGGACGAGGACTTAATCAAGAAACGACCCTTCAGCGCTCTGGTGATACACGATGGAGTTCATATTATAATTCTTTGGTCAGCTTGCTTGCTATGTTCTCTTCTGTTTTAGATGTACTTGCAATGATTGTTGAAGATGAATCTTGTTATTGTGATCAAAGATCTGATGCAACAAATTTATTGGAGTCGATACAAAAATTTGATTTTGCATTTAATCTATAGTTGATGAGAAGTGTGTTGGGGATGTCAAATGAACTGTCAAAGGCATTGCAAAGGAAAGATCAAAATATTGTGAATGCAATGCAATTGGTGAGATTGTGCAAACGACGACTCCAAATAATGAGAGACGAAGGGTGGGACTCCTTTTTGGAAGAAGTATATTCTTGTTGTCAACAACATTACATTGATGTACCCAACATGGATGATGCGTTTGTACGCCTTGCACTTCGTTGTTGCCATCAGCGTAATTCTCTAGAAATTACAAATTTACATCATTATCGAGTAGATTTGTTCTACTCTATCATCGATTTACAACTTCAAGAATTGAATGATCGTTTCTCGGAGGTAAATACAGAGTTACTCCTTTGTGTGGCTTGTTTATGCCTACAAGATTCATTTTCTTCTTTTGACAAGAAAAGCTTGATTAGACTTGTTGAGCTTTATCCATTAGATTTCTCTGTAGTAGATATCATTACACTTAGCGATCAACTTGAGATTTATATTTTTGACATGCGCTCTAACAAAGAATTTGAAGGGTTGAATGACCTTGGTGATCTTGCGGAGAAGTTAGTTATGACAAAGAAAAATAAGGTATATCCATTGGTTTACAGACTTTTGACTTTAGCATTGATTTTACCTATTGCTACCGCTACTATGGAGAGAGTCTTTTCTACAATGAGCATCGTAAAGAATAGATTGTGCAGTCGGATGGGTGATCAGTAGACGAATGATAGCACTATTATTTATGTGGAGAATGATATAATTTTGAAACTCGATAATAAAGTTATTGTACGACGATATCAAAATATGAAAACTCACAAGGAAAAAATTTAATATATAAATTATGTCGCTTTTAATATTGTTGTAATATTATTTTATTTTTTTATCATCATTAAATCTATGACCAAATACTCAAAGTTCGATGTCGAAAAATATAGCCGCACTGAATACAAATCCTGGCTCCGCCCATCTCTATCTCCATTCTTCAAGGTTCTTCATCCATCCCCATCTTCAAGGTTTCTTCATTTTATTTGGTTAGATTTTAATTTCGTTTGCTTATAATACGATGGATGATGTTTTTTTTTTTTTTTTTTTGCTGTAATATTCATTGATTTAAACAAAAAATTCTTTGTATTGTTGAAGAAATCCAAATCTGCAAAGAAATCACAGAGGATCAATTATCTGTTAATGGGGTCTGGCGGTCGGGGTGGGGGTCCGTTAACTGACTCCCCAAACGCAGCCTTAGTATATCTTCCCGTACTTTTGGTTGTCTCTTACTTCATACTTGCTTTACCTTTGTATCTCCATTTCCCTTGGACTCCGACATCGACTTTGGGGACGGGACAGGGACGAAGAGGATCGCGATATCATCGGACTTCGACATACACTCTGGGGATGAGGGCGAAGGTGACGAAGACGATGAAGAAGAAGGATCCATTGCGGAAGCCGGCGTGGCGAAAGAGGACCTGAAGCTCGAGATCAATGTCCGCAAGGCCTAGGTCGATTTCTTAACCCTTTCCTTTCCATTAACGGTTCTTTGTAATGGGAAAATTATTGGTGAACCCATTTTCCAGTGGCTGCTCCTCTCTAAATGGGAATTATCGTTTCTTGGTTTCAGCAAATCGGCGTAAGTGACCTTCTCGCTTTTGACCTCTGTCTTTACAGAAGGTGAGGCTCAGGGGCACCCCATTAACAGTGGCAACAGCAAAGAAAGAGAGAGCAACCATCGCTTTGTTCCTAAACCTGATGAAGCCACCGGGCCATTCTCAGAAGCTGTGCTTCTTAGAGAGGTATTTTTCTTCTTCTAATACCTTGACCACTACTTTGTTGGAGGTATTTACAATTTTATCTTCAGAAGTACTTCAATTACAAGTCTGACTGTGAAATTTTTAGAGAGGGTGCAATATATATTTCAAAATTAGTTCAATTTCAAGCCACAAAGATTTACTATAGAAATCATTTTGCATAGTTTGGTGGCAAAATCTTTTTGTTTTAGCTATAGCAGTTTTAGTTCATTGAGCCAAGACGCGGATAAACATCATAAACTGTAAAGTAGAAGCATGGAGGAGTACTTTGGAATTTATAGGTTTTTTGGTTAAGTAGAACTAAATACATTAATTGAAATGTCCATTTCGTTAAGAAGGAATAAGGATAATAGCAACTTGATTAATTTACATACCAACCTCACATAATGAAATGGAGCAATGCTACAAGAGTTCTATATTTTGTGAAATATGTACTCACTTTAAAAGGCAATTGCCAACGCTTGTTAGATCAACTATACTTGTTCATAATAAATTTTGTCCATGATAAAGGCAGTTGTTCTTAAGGCGAATAAAAATTTTAAGATGGATGTATGGCCATAGAAGAATGGATAAAATCAGAAATGAATACCCATGACAAGTCGAGGTGACTCCATTGAAGATAAAAAAGAAAAAATGACGACTTGAATTGTTAGATATGTATTGTGTAAATTCAGGGAAGTTCTTTTTAACAAGAATCCATGAGGTCCCAAAAGAAAACATGTTAGAAGAGGGGGATGTACACCAAAATTAATATTTTATGATAATTTGATTAAAATATATAGTTTTATTGGACCATTCAATAATAGTCACAGATCAGATGGTTGGATGAAGGAAGACTCGTGTAGTCAACCCCAAGCTACTAGGACTTTTTCAGAACTTATCCAAAAAGAGGTGTTTCTGGTATGCATTTTACTGTTGACTATGAGAATTATAGGAACAGAAGAAGCTCTTACATTTTGGAATTATTTCAGCCCCGAATCTTTGACTCCAATTTTCAAAAGATTTTACGTGAATGTAGATTTTGGTTTTTATTTCTGAGAAAATTCAGGTATGTTGGAAACATTCACACCTAGGTGACTAAACCGCTTCACGAAGTTTTTGCAACTACTGGTCTTGTTCAAAGCTTACAGCTTGTTAGAAAGGAAAAGGTATAGTCTCTGTAGTTTTTTTTTTTTTTTTTTTTGCCATAGAGGCTAATATTAATGGGATGCGATGATTATGTTAGTTTTGGGCTGTGAATTTTGATTGTCTCCTTGTATACTAGCAATTATTGTTCTTGGAAAATGGAAAACTTGGACGTTATTTTGCTGTACTTCATTTGATCATTGAAGATCTGATTTTTATACCTTAAAAGAGTGATTCTTATATTTCAACTGATCCTATTCTATGGTTGATTAATTTCTCATTCCTATTGGATTAAAGGAATGAAGTTGTTATAGTCTTTTTATGTTTAATGGAATATGTTGCATTTTGTTCTATATAGATATAAAGTGTGTCTTTTTTTTTTTTTT
>NC_036243.1:26691264-26716601 GCF_002742605.1 Olea europaea var. sylvestris | reverse complement strand
ATTAATCAGACTCCTAATAAACTGAGCTATATCCTCCCGAGCGAAGTGGAGTATGATTGAAGTAGTCAGATCCTTTTTCTATTCTTTTCCCTCATGCAGCTGGACCATCCTGTATATTACAGAGATCAACAAAGGGAACCAGTTTAACAATATGGAACTTGGAGGAAGGCTTTCCTTGGCACAGGTAGAAGCAAGTTCATTTTTGTTGCTTTTCCATATCTCCTGAGTACTCTCTATGCTACTGAATTTTTGAAAATTTCCCTACAGTGTAAACCTTGCAAGATTTAATTTTATTTGTACAAGTTCATTCTTGTTACTTTTCCATATCTCTTGAGTAATCTCTATGCCGCTGATTTTTTGAAAATTTTTGTACAGTGTAAACCTTACTGGATTTAAGCTTAGTTCAACAATGAAATGTTCAATTTTATAAGTTTCATTTGTTTCCAAAATGTGTAATGAGAGATCTTTGTTCTTTGTGGTTTCCATTTATTTTGCCTTAGGTTTTCATGAGTTCTCGCTATGCCCCTGTTTGGGCTCCATTAAAATTAAATTTTGGGGAAAATTGAGTTTTGAAATAGTATTTTTTGGAGAATGTGTGGTTTAATATTAAGGAAAAATTTTGGGTTTGCGTATAATATTAGTTTATTAGAAAATGTGTGGCCAAAAATAAGAAAGAGAAAAATGTATTTTTACAAAAATGGAGCCTAAATATGGGCTATGTTTAGAACATTTTTACCATATTTTAATTTCCTTCTTTGTTATGTGTTCTTATTTTGAAACGTAAGCAGACCTTTCACAGATTTTCAGTCAACTATTATGCTTGTGTTTTTGCAACTCCTCATTCATCATGTGTTTTCTTATGTTTTTCGCTGAAGCTATTTTTATATTTTATGGATATGTTCTTTCCATTCTTATTACAAGTTTCATAATCATTCTATACTGGTTGGTGGAGTAGCACTAGCATGTCCTTTGTCGTTCGAATTTTCCCTTCTCTATTACCTTTTCTTTTGCTTCTTTCCTCTTTCATCATTTTTATCTTTGGTTCTATGACAGCAACATTCTCAGCCAAACAGGCTTCAGCATGATCATAACGTATAGCATATAGCACGCAGGGCATTAGATGAGAAGGTTAAAGAGATGAAAGACCAGGTAGTGAGGGCCAAAGCATACTTGAATTTTTTACCACCAAACAGCAGCTTTCATTTTGTAAAGGATTTGAAGCTAAGAATTAAAAGAGGCTGAACGAGCTATGGATCAAATCACCAAATCTTATTCTCTGTCTAGGAGGTAGAACCCTATTTATTTCTCTGTCTATTATCCTTTTTCTTCTGATAAATCCTCCTAATATTCTTCATTTTCCTTATTTTAATTGAAAGAGAACTTTGAATAGAGCCCTTTAACTAATGAATGGTGATTAATATTTTTTAAAGTGGGCATCAATAGCAGTTCTAGATTGCGTTTAACAATGCAATTCTTTTTTTTCCCCCAATTTCAAAAGTGATTTTTTCTGCAGGCAGTTAAGTTTCTAAATATGATTAGATTGCATGGGAAGGTTATACGATGAATAAGGTATGTAATTACATGTCATTTTGTACTTCAGTTTGTCACCATTTTGTATGTTTTTGCGGATCCTAGTATCTTTATTGTTATTGTTATTGTAAGAATCACTGCAACATTGTAACTAAAATATGATTAATTTGTTTAATCAACTTGTTTTGCTTTTCAAGCATCTAAAGATGAGAAGTGTTGATATGGGAGCTAACCTGTACATCGGAAACATTCACCCTGTAAGAAATTTTGGGATGCTTGAATTTACTTTAGCACTCCTTGTTTTCTTGTTAGTTTAGATATTATATAAAACAGTAACAGAGCACACACACTTCTCTTGCATAATTGATTTACCAGCAAATTGAAGACAACATTTGAACTTCAGAGTTTATTTGATTTTGATATTTAATTGACGACATTCGTGTATTTTGTAGGTTGAGTTACTCATGTACAATTAAAAATTGCCAATTGAAGCCACTTCATAATATTTGGAAGGTAAGTATATGGTATCTTCAATTCCTAGAGTTTATAATGTTCATTTTCCGATATTGAACCTAAAGCTGATAGTTTATATGGTAAAAAAAACTTCACAGAGTGCTAGATTCTTTTTGCCTGTAATGGCCTTTGTGTATATGCACGTGCCAGATGTATAGTGATTAGTTATTTGTGTGCATATAATTTTATGTTTCAACAATGGATACATATCTGCATCTGCCAATAAAATCATAGGGTAAATGAGTTAGTATGCAATTGAAGTTTTGGTGGTGGTTTGTTGGTTGCAGATATGGTGATGGTGAGCCTACTGACAATGCAGCAAGGTTCTACAAATGGTTTAGAGGAAAAGGATAGAGGAGATTGGCTTAAGAATCTTCTGTATAAAGTTTTCAGCCTCGAAAACTGGCAATATGAACATTTGAACGATGTCTAACATGTATTTAACTTCTATATTTTATTTCATTTGGTACGCTGGCCCATGATCTTTAAATATAATGCCATGATTGTTTGTTAAAGGGTTCTTGTTTATTTACAATGCGGGGAAACATATTGTGATTGTGTTGGATAACCTAGTCGTCAAGCAAGTTATGTTTTTTATTCTATTATTCATCCATTGATTAAAATTTCTTGGTCTTGCTTTAGACAAATGAGATGTTTATTTCCATTCTCTCTCAGTTGTGCTCGTACTTTTTTATTCGTTCATTTAAGCCCCTATTTGAACCCTATTATTCAAAAACTCATTTTTTTGTCCAAACTTATTCCCTTATTGCCCAAAAGGGATGTTTTCTTTCCATGTCATTAATTGTCAAGAAACGAAAAATGTAATTTATTGTATGTTGCATCATTATGCTAAATGTGTCCTAGGATTAATGTCGTACTGATTGTCAACCTACTATGATTTACCTGAGCTAGGGACCGGTAATGAAAATTTAGGCTGATGATGAAAAATTATTCATGTGGCCAACTCTAAAATTTAGTGACAAGATTGTTGTTGCGTCATTGAACCTTTACCAGTTCTGTGTAAATTGCAAATAACTATAATTTTGATTGTTTTCTTTCTTGAAGCAGAATAAATGGTGGTGGCTGTGCAAGGTTTGTTGAATCATGCTAAATGTAACATTTGCGGATGTCTGGGTTGTATTTATCTTTTCATTCGCATCAGTTTTATACATTCCTGTCTTTCCACAACTGGATTACGTACATGTGTTTTGGATCTTGTAATGCTTGTTATTGCATTAATTCTCTTGAAGGTTATGAAATTTGTATTAGTTAATCAGAATTCCAGTATATTATGCTGAAATAAGATGATGATTCGTCCATGAAAATCAGTCAAGAACACGTATTATGCACGTGGTATTTTAATGACTTTGTTGTGATACACAAAATCATGATTACATACATTAACCAACAATTTATTTATTTTCGGACAATTAACAGCATTTAAAAAAAAATAAAAAAAAATCATACTTTGAAAATATAGCTCATTCAGAGCAAATGGTGAGATAAATAGAAGTACATAGATTATAAATCAGAAATAACATATCATAATTTAACATCTGTGTACAAAAGCATTGCCATCAAGCATGATACACGTAAGCATAGTCTGCTCAACTGATACAATGAGATAAATTATAAATCAATATAAATAAAGTACAAATGTTTTCAATTTTCTTTGACTGACAAATTTTGAGGAAAAAAAACGACGGGAAAAAAGTGTTGTTAACAATATGAGTGTTAGTGAAGGAAATTTTAGAGTTAAAAATTTAAATGGACATTGAATTTTACATAGTGGTTTTCATTGATTTTTAAATTTTCGAAAGATCACCAAACTCATCAAACATTGAAATTTTAGATTTTTTCAAATGGCCATCAAACTTACCAAATCGTTATATAAGCTCCCGTTTGACCCCTTTTAAAACTCTGCAATTTAATTTAATTTTTCCTCTCTCTTACTTTTAATCACACAATTTTCAATAAAATAATATTATACTCAAATCGAAAACTTTTCAATCACACAATCTTAAAAAAAAAATACTATTTGCTCCCATTATAAATTCAAATAATGGGGGCCAAACGAAGCCTAAATGACCATTAAATTTAAAAATAAAAAAATAAAAAATCGAATGATCGGCAAATTTATCAAATTAGATGGCCAATTCATCACTTGATTACCTTCTTAAAAAATATAAGTGTGTTTGATTGCAATTATGAAATTTACATGAAAATAAAATAAATTCTAGGCAATTGAATTGTCGATTAAATGTATTTGATTGATTTTATTTTCAACTTTGAAAATGTTATATTTGTCTATTTTTTATTGTTAAGTAAATGGGAGAGGAGTAAATGAGAGAAAAAGAGTGAATATATATATATATATATATTTTTTTTTTTTTTTTTTTTTTTAAAGAAAAATATGGTCACGTAACTAAAAGTAAGAAAACTTTTTATTAATTATAATAATTTTTTTTTTTTTTTTTTTTTTTTTTAAAGAAAAATATGGTCACGTAACTAAAAGTAAGAAAACTTTTTTCATGAAAAAATATCAATCAAACAATACAAAAATAAAAATTTGGATGAAAAAAATGACACTTTTCATGAAAAATATTGACAATCAAACGCACTCTAAAATATTTGAAAATTGCAGGTAATTGGAAAATACACAGACGAGACCAACACGTTGATACGATATCGTGTACCCTCACCATTTAGTGTCCTGTCGTCGTCCAAAAACAGCATGTAGAAGGTTAACATTCCACATTGTCACATGCATAGTGAGACCAATTTATTCTAATTGCATAGTGAGACATATGAGTGGTGATTCATTTATTACCTAAAAAAAATGAAAAAAATTCAAAAGAAGCAATCAAATTTATTGGGCAGTGGGACAAAAGTGAAAGACATGGACCTTATTTTCGGTACATTCATGTCACAAAATGAGAAATTACATATTGAAGTATCATTTCCACTTCTAAGAAACGAACTCACTCGCCCCTCGGGGCACTTCTCAACTGGCAAAGGATGTGTTCTCTCAAGTTTGGCAGTTCAGAGGTCGTGGGTTCGATTCGTGGGGCTCTTGGAAGGCAAGGCATATACTGGAAGGCAAGATTTATCCTGAAAGACAGGAATGTTTTAGAAGGCAAGGGGCAACGTGGGTTGACTCACTAGGCACTTTGATAGTTCTGTTGGAGAGGCGCTCGGACCCTGGTCAATAGGAGGCACATCCCGGGGTTTAATTGGTCTGTGTGAAGAGGGGCCGCGTCACAGACCCAAGGAATAGTCGTCGAAGGTGGACACCTCCCGACCCAAGACATCACGTTTGAGAAAGGTCAAAATCCTTTTTTTTCTTTTTCTTGCTTTTGAAAACGGGGCCCTGGTAAAAAAGATTTTAATCTTCTTTTTTTCCCCTAGCACTACCATGAGAATATCACCATGAGAAAAATCCTACAAAAAACTATAAATATTCCATTTAAAAAAAGTATTGTTATTCAATGCATTTTTATACTATATTCAGACGACTTTCAAAGCATTTTCTTTAGTAACTTCACTTGGTAGTATTGAAATCTAATAATTCATATTTTATATGCAACATTTTTCCCCTTGGTCTCCTCGTCCTGCAACCTTGTTAAAAATGTCCACTTGATCAATCGATATTCTATTGGACTATTTATTTTTAGGTAAAAGTTGGTGATTATGGTAGAAATTAATATGAAGTTGAGTAGTAATATAAGGGATAATTAAACATACAAAATATAAAGTATGCAAGAAATTTCCTGGTAAGATCATTCAAAAAGTGCTTAGAGATTAGTGATTGACAATCCATGAAATATATTAGTGATTGATAATCCATGAACCCGAATAAAAAAGGTTAATAACAATTTGTTCGGACAAAGTCTGCAAGTGTACAGGATCATTAACAAGTTATAGAAATCAGTGAATTTCGAATTTATCGTTTTCACGAGAAATAAGGTCTAATATCTATTTCAATAACTTTTTATCAAATTCAAAGTGATATAATATCAAAAGAGATGGTTTGTATATTTTTTATACTAATTCTAAACTAAGAAATCAAATAAAGTATTTATCGAGAATGTGATGTTTGTATGCGAATCATGAATCCCCCTATTGTCATTTAATTCAATTCTTAATTCGTAATTTAATAAATTTATGCATTCAAGACAATCAATAATACACTTTTATTTTATATTTTTTTCCAAGATATATTAAGCCTATGTTTAACAGCACCTAATCCTATTTCTAGTCTGAATTCATGTGAAAAACATGCATTGATTCACATGATTTATCACAAATGATTGCACATGACATGAATATTATTCTTAATACCTATTGTCCATGTATTGATTTTGCCACATTTTAGATTTATTGTGAGTATTCATACATTATAACAAGCAACTTATTATCTAATTGATAATCAAGCAATCAAATAGTTCAATGTGAAAGCAAAAGCAATTAAGAAAAATCAAGAAATACTAAACTAATTGTCATATATTAAAGTGAACAAACAATAGAATTCATCATTCATCCAATACAATGAAAAACTTAGCTTAACATTCTTATAATTAAACTACATAAGAGTAATTGGAAAAACATCACCCAAAAATAAAAAAGGATGGAAGAAGTAGGAGAAATTCACGTTCTTGGCTCAAATCTGGAAACTGAGCTGTGAATCTTGAAAAAATCCCTGTATGATTCACCTTGAATTGATATATAGACTTGTTCTTCACCTTCAAAACATGTAGAATATAATGAAATTTAGGTCGAATAGAGGTTTAAATGTTATGATTGAGTTTTGGTATTTAAAGGATGCCAAAAAGATTACATTGAATTGTTACCAAAACAAATATAAAGAAATTTGACTGTTTCTATTTTTTTAACTGAGGCGAGCGCCTAAGCATATCTAGGGTGCACATTTGGTTGGTTTGGGGGACCTCAATTGCCTCATTTTTGTTGGGGAGCATGCCTCTCCTGTAGGCGAGGGCGCGTGCCTCACCTAAGTTTTAACAGCCAAACAGTTTTCAGTATTTTTATCGTAATTTTCCCTTTTGATATTCGATTGAGGTGATTTAAAGTACGTTGGAAAGCTAACTCATAGGGTTACAATTCTTTTAGGAATATCATTTTTCCAATTCAAATGTTTGCTATGCCAAAATTAGGTTTCAATATGAGGCTGAAAATTCAAAGTATAACTTTTTCGGTTGAAAGTTTATGCTTCATTTATCTGACTTATTTCCTCATCCAATTGCCTCCTAACACTCGAATATTTATCATGAGGTCCGAAACCACTTTTGAGTATTTAAACTTCAGTCCCCGAACTTTGAAGTTGCTTCATTTAAGCTATTTTTCCTTCTTTCTTTCAATTCTTCTTCCAAATATATAAAAGCAATAAATAACAAATTAGACACTAATTCATCTAGAGAATAACAAAATATCTTAATTTAGAACCCCTGATAAGTGTAGAAACTACACTTATCAATAGTGTGAAATGGTAAAATTGACTAAAGATGGGAAAATATTGGATCTGCTTATAAATATATCTCATTTATGACAAACCTTCTCATCTATAAATCAATATATCACCTCATGTATACACGCACTTCAATCTCTCTATCCTTCTCTCCCTCTGACAAACAAATTTTCATACAGATTCGTTTATTTGAAAATGCAGTGGTGCATTCTTTTTTTCGTCGAATTCTTATCTTTAACCTTCCATTAATTTGTATGTTTCATTCTTGATGATGATTTATATCAACATATTTTATTTTTATGCTTTAAAATGAAGGAAAAATATTTTTTTGTACTTTTTTTATTTTTTTTAAATATGACGAAAAAATTAGTTGTTTTAACGAACTTTTGGACATAGAATTGTTATCAAATATAAAATGTCTTAATTAATGAAAAGTTTGAGAACAAAAATACATGAAAAATTGTTGGAAACATAAGTACTATAACAATCAAAGATTAAGAATTTTAAGTGGAATTAAAATGTGGGGGTGAATATTTGAATTACTTATTTTTTACCCCTTAAGATAAATGATTCCAAACGGAATTTTTATTATTTTTATATTACATCTTTATTGATCTTTACGTTACATCTTTACATTTTGCAAGCATATTTTGCAATCTCATTTAGCCATTAATTAAAATATACTTGGGGTTAAATACACAAATTGCCACCCAATTTAATTTTGTTTCATTATGACCGTCTAACTTTATACTTAGTTTCACAATGACCTCCCAATTTGATTTTATTTCTTCATGACTACTCAACTTTATGCTAAGACAAAAAATTTTGCATCTAGCTAGCTAATAATGCAATTGTTAGTTTTTGTGATTTCTTTCAATTTCGTGTTCCTAATTATAACAATTTGCACCTTGCAATTCCGTGTTCCTAATCATAGCAATTTGTGAACGAAGCAGCAGTTACCTTTTTTTTTTTTTTTTTTTTGTCATTTTGAAATATACTGACCTTGTAGTAAATTGTGACTTTAGTGATCCAATTAATGCAAGATAAAGGGAAGAAAAACATTACAAACATCAAACGGAAGAAAGTATTTGAAACATCGATACTTGTGCTGTTGTGCAAGAGAAAGGGTGGAAGAATAAAGCAGGAAAGGGAAGAAAAATCAAATGTTGAAACCATCTGGATCGGTGCAATGAAATGGTAGGTAGATTTTCCTTTTTGTAATTGTCAAATAGGAACGGGATCCAACCTTATCTTTACTTTTACATATTTTTCAAGCTCATTTATAAAGTTATCGTCCCTAATTGATTCTCATTGTCTAAAAACTCATTTATTATGTGATCTAAATCTATATCTTACATCTCCGTTTATTGCAAATTCAAAATCAATGAAATAATGGTCCATTATTTCAAAGACAATAAAATATAAAAGAATTAAATTCAAAAATCCTAAAAATTAAAATTAAAGGTTCATAATTAGGTCATATTGTTCATCTCAAAGTTATTATAAATAAGCAAGCAAATTCCGGCCAAGAAAAGAATTCACTAACCACTGATAAGTGAACAGTTCTTAGAGATTAGTTGTTGACTAGGAGGTTGCTGTGAGTAGTTCAAAAAATTGGTCAGATTCCGGCTTATTGCCTTTTGATAGAAGCAAGTTTGATGAATGTTAATTCAAGTGCTGATTTAATTTTAATCATTTTTACGAATGACAAAATTTGTATCTACCTTATCATAGCAATCAACTCAGAGCCAGCACAACTTTTTGAGAACACATAATTTGAAATTTAATCTCACCCCTCCAAGTGCGAAAATTGATATGGACATTCAATTGACAAGTGAGTGATTGTAAACGTGTACTAGTTTTTGTCAAGAGATATTTAAATTGATTAATACACGGACAAATGGAAAATTTGGTTAAAGAGCTTCAATTGAGACGGACAATTTTAAAATGTGTGTGTGTGTGTGTGTTTATTTGATTGAAGAGTGGATATACAAAGACGATTGGAAATTTTGATCACTGTGAATCGAAAACATTTAGTTGATTAGTGAATAATGAATACACCCTATATTTTCACATTTAAAAGGTCTATTGTTGTTATCCTATCAAGATTTGAACCTAAATCAAACTGAACTACTGATAATTTAAATTGTAATCACTAATAACTGACTGAGATTCAATGCATGGTTATACTATATTCAAACAAGTTTCAACAAATAAAAGTCTTTACAACTTAAAAACATCTCGACAATTTTAATTCCATAACATAAATAAATGTATAGGTTAATGTTACTTTATCTTCGAGGTGGGTATCTTGCCGAGCGAAATCTTTCTTTGTCTCCTAGGACGGTCATGGTGACATAAGTAACGACATAAAGTAAAAGAAGATAATGACAAAATTTAGCCACTAAATAAAACATATGCTGATAAAAGATCTAATATAAATACATGCAAAGCCATTTATTCTACTTCAAGTCCTTGTTTTAATCATTTCTATTTCCATACAAACCATTATTTTCTATCTACGCTCCTTAATTTTATGAAAAATGTTATATGTACACAATGGTATACACATATCATTACACCCCTCTCACATAGAGGCGAGGCCCACACACAATAAAATATTTGTGGTTTCCCCTTCATGTGAGAGGGGTGTAATGCATTGTGTACACCATGAGGTGTACATATACCATTTTCCTAATTTTATAGAGAAATGCTGTGCTGTCAGGGGAAAATTTCACAGGATCTTTACAAGCCTCCCACAAACAAGTGGGTCCTATGATTTTTTGGGTAAAGGAAAATTTCGTAGGGTCTTTACAAGCCTCCCACAAACAAGTGGGTCCTATGATTTTTTGGGTAAAGGGCCTGTGAAATTTTCCATGGCATTGCAGCATTTCTCAATTTTATATTCCTAGGTTCACCTGCTTCCCCTCCACTTAAGTCTATAAATATTCTTTTTTCAAACAATTTTTGACAAAAATCCGTTTATCTGGGACATTAGGGCAAGAGTGATGATGGCTGTGGCTGATAACATACTTTCAAGTGAGAGCATTTCACATGCTTATACAATTTTGTTTCACACATCTTCAATTGCTTAAACATTTTTCTCTTATAGGGTTTGGAAGTCTAGTGGCACGTAGTACAAGGGGAATGCCTTCTGTCAACCTCATGACCTGGGCACAATTTTGTGCTTCCAGTGTCTATATTTTGTATATCCTTCATATAGGGTTTACAATAACTTCGAATGGTCAAAGCGTTGAGTTCATCTTTCCTACGTTGCTTACATTCTTGCAAGTGAAGTATCAGGGAACAGAAAAAAGTCCGTTTATAACTCACTCCACAATGATGTATATGGCAATTATTAGTTTCTTATTCTATGCTTTTTTGGCATATGGCATGCATCTGAGGTCTCAAAATTTACACGGTAACCCCCCACCATACCCTTTCCATTGTATGGTGTTCTTTGGCAATACGGCAGTGGCATCACTGGCATCGATCTTCTTCCCCGACTCAATTAGGCCTGTTCTATATGTGCTGTGTGTATTGATATCAGCTGGTGAATTGCTGTATGGGGTTTACCAAAGAGAGGAACACAATGTCATCAGACATATCTGCCGCTTCTTTAACACTCTATGGATGTGGTCGTTTGGATACTTCTCTATTGAACAAAGAGACATACTTCCAAGGTTCGTAATCAACAATTTATAATAGAAAATTAAGGTGGCTGCTGTTAAACTATATTGAAGCTGGAGGTTCAGAGAAAGTATTTTCAGTTTTTCTTCCTCTATGATATACGTAAGTGTATTATTGTATTGAGTTCTAAGTCTGTAAGTGTAAATTAATGTACTTGTAAAAAATATTGCAAGTGAATGTATTATGCAATCCCATTCGTCCAACAACACTGTGCTTATGGTGATCACCATTTCTTTACAAAGTAGAGTTATACTGCTTGGACAGGGTTTGATGGCATGGTTGGTTACAGGTACTGCCAACTGTGTGGTTCTTTTCTTCTTCTTCTTTTTTCAAATTGTCCAATGAAATGTTGACATGTATCCCTTTGTTTTCAAATCGTGTCACCGATCCTGTTTGTAGCATAACTCATAAAAGTAAGATGGTATTTCTTAACAGGTCAAGGGACAGGACTTGTTAATCACTCTTTACTTTAGTGATAAAATGATGTTAAAAAATTAAAATAAACTTATTCATTCTTTGTGTATCAAGCATGTATGAATAAGTAAACTTATTCAACATTATATTTTACGTTTGTTTCGCGCGGGTTAGTCGCTAACAATTAAAAAGGGATCAGACGATTGTGTAAGGGACAAACCTCTTGAGACAAAGTCTCAAAAAGGGGCGTTTTTTATTGGCGATGACTTTACAATTGGGAAGTAAAAACAGAATGCCTCCAAGGGACGCAAGCACACGAGTTACTATAAAAGAAGTGTTTAAATCTAAACTAAGAAATTGAAAGTTATATATTCTCTATTTGAGAGTGTTTGATTCGGGGTCCTTTGCTCTATGTCTTTTCTTCCTTTTATACTCCCTGGGTGATTTCTTCGTGATCAACTGCTTAAGAAACTGCTTGATCACTCTATAACTGCCCACTTTCTTTGTAGTGGCCAACTTGTCATGGAACTGCCTTCTCTAACTGCTGTCACTACTTTTGTCATTCAACCGTTTTCAATTGAATTTCTTGAATCGTGGAACGTAATAGGACTACCTAATAACTGCTTCATTAACTGCACTTTTGGGTAACCATAACTTCTTATGTTTGGTAAGATGTTGGGCGACTTGAATATTTGGACGAGAGAAGAGTCACAGCTCTGGGCGACTGCATGGCAATTCATTCGCTCAAATCTTGGGCGACTTGCAAGCTTGGGCGAAGGTGTTACTGCATTCATTGGCCTCTCTATTTGGGCCTTCATCCTGAATTGTCTGATTGGGTTTCGTTCTTTGGGCTATCTGATTTAAGGATCCTCCAATTGGGCTTCATTCCTTGGGCCGTTCGATTTGGGCTGAATTTTTATGTGTCAACAATTACCCCCCAATATGGCAGAATTAATACCAATTATTAAATTTTGCCATATTCACTTTGTGTTTCCAGCAACATTCGAAATTCCCAAGAATTTCAATTATTGTTTTCTTCCATAGCTTGAAAAGGTGCGACGTTTTGCAAATCCTTATAACCCCTAAATACACCATTTCACTGCACCATTAAATCACGCCTCACTTTTTTCGCGCTTCTCTCTCACAATTTTATTGTTCGTCTCTTTGCCTCCCTGCTACGGAACTCTGAAAAACTCCATTTCGTCTCTAATGGTTACTTCACAATCTCAATCTGGCAACTCCTTTAGTTTTGAAGACTTTCAGAAACTCCTTAATCGTCCATACATAACTCCGAACTTTCTCACACCTGCCAATGTCGAACTCAATGAGTTCTACCTAGGTCCTTTCTTCAACAATGTAGAGGCAGTCGAACAAGCGGTGGTGGGTAAGTTGTTTCCTTGTACTCAAGGCCCTCCATTTCTAAACTCTCTGCCGCTGGGGCTACTTCGCGAAAGAGGTATTCGCACTTGGCCTAAATCTGATGTAGTTTTTCGTAGGTGGCATGCTCGCCTTGTGAACCATGGTCCTACTAAAGCACTTTTTGATAATGATAGGATTTCTGATTTGTTAGAAATCTCTCTTCAACCCCCTACTTTTGATTCAGCACTTTTTTCGATTGCTTTAAGTTTTTGATCTTCTGAGTATAATACATTTGTTTTCCCTCTTGGCCCCATGTCTATTACTTTAAGGGATGCTGGGGCCCTAGTGAATCTGCCACCTTTGGGCGATACCATTTTTCCTGATATCTTGATTTCTGGTGGCACCCCAAAGTTTGGTAAAAACCTCACCGAGTCTTATTTAAGCATGTAAACCCTTCATAACCACTCGAGCGCTGAGCCTTCCCATACTGAGCGAGTGGCCTTTCTTCTGGTTTGGCTTTGTAAATATGTTTTGTGTGTGCCAAGCATAAAGCCCTCCCTGAGCTATTTACCCATAGCGCACGAATTGACGCGTGGTAGGCCTCTGAATTTATGTTCTTTCTTTTTGGCTGCTCTCTATAGTAGCATTATCAAGATTTTTCTGATGATATTTTTTAGAATCTTATTAGAAGATTCTGCTTGTCCGTTGGATTGAGCGTAATATGGTGTGGAGTTTACTAATTTAACCCCAAACTCGATCAAGAATTTGTTCACTTGAACCCCATTCAAAGATGTTCCATGATCTACCATCAACGTTTGTGGAATTCCAAACTTATAAATGATGTGATCACGGATAAACTCTATGACATTCTTTTGGGTGATCTCTTTCAAAGGTAACACATCTACCCACTTGGTGAAATAGTCGGTTGCAACTATAATAAAAGTATGTTGCTTGGACGATGGGGGATAAATCTTTCCTATCAGGTCTATCGCCCAACCCTTGAACGGCCAAGGTTTAATAATAGGTGTCATCTCTCTTGCTGGCGCCCTTTGTATTGGACCATGCTTTTGGCATGCTAAACAACTCTTTGCATACTGAACGCATAATTCTCCCATCTTTGGCAAAAAATATCCACTCCTAATAATTAACCATCTCATCCTTTGGCCAGCTTGATAAACTCCACATATCCCTTCGTGCACCTCAACCATGATCGTCCTGACTTCTTGCAAACTTACACACTTTAGCAATACACGATCAGAGCATTTCTTAAACAACTCTTCATCTATTAGTGTATAATTCAGCAAACACAACTTCATTTTCCTACTAATCCCTCTATTAGGTTCTTTATGGAACCTTTTAATCTCTGTTCTCCAACCCATTGTATCTCCATCTTATATGCAGTGAAGTTCAATCCTTCTCGCCCTTCTTTGGGTCACGGACAATATGGTTTCATACTCACAAGTAGACTTCCAATTTAAAACTTTTGAGTACCCTGAGGCCATTTGGGCCAACTCATTTGCCACGTCGTTATATATCCTATTAACGCATTGAAGTTCTACTTGGTCGAATTCTTCTAACAATTCTTGGACGATCTCATATTGACTTATAATGGAATTACTTTGGCATTTAAAATCACCAATCAATTGGTGAATTACCAATTGAGAATCGCCCCTAACGATCACATTTTTTACTCCCATATCTATCATTAGTTCTAGGCCTACGATTAAGGCTTCATATTCGGCCTAATTGTTGATGCACATCCTGTCTAAAGTGAACGCGAACTAATAGCAAATCCCTAAAGTATTAATCAATGCTACTCCTACTCCTATACCTTTAGAGATTTTTAACCCATCGAAATACAACTCCCAAGGTTTTAACTCGAACGAATTGATTTCTAATTCAATTTCTTCAGGCATGTCAAGGCATGGGTGATCGGCTAGAAAGTGAGCCAAAGCCTGATTTTTGACTGCCTTTTGATGTATATATTGTATCTCGAATTCTGATAAAGCTAATGTCCAAAGTCCTTCCATTTGGTGTAAAATAGGGCGAGAGAGCATATACTTAACTAAATTTACTTTAGAAATTAAATAAACGGTTACGGGCCGTAAATAAGCCCTTAATTTTGTACATGTGGAATACAATGCAAGACATAATTTTTCGATAGCAGAGTAATTACATTCACATTTTGTTAACCACCTATTTAAGTAGTAAATTGCCCTTTCTTTACCAAATTGGTCTTCCTACGCGACCATTCCAGCTATTGATTCTTTTTCAGGCGATACGTACACTTTCATTGGCCGTCCTTGGATTGGTGACACCAACACTGGCGGACTTGATAAATATGTCTTCAGGCTTTCAAAAGCCTTTTGATGTTCTTCTTTCCAGACAAATTCGTCCTGATTTTTCAACTTTAAGAGCGGCGAAAAGACTTTAGTTCGCCCTGCACAGTTAGAAATAAAGCGTCTTAAAAAATTTACTTGGCCTAGAAACCTTTACAATTCTTTTTTGTTGCTAGGTGGTTTGACCTCTAAAATGGCCTTCGCTTTATTTTTATCAAGTTCAATCCTTCTTTTGTGTACCAAGAAACCAAGAAAGTTCCCTGCATTAACACCAAATGCACATTTCAAGGGATTCAACTTTAACTTATATTGCCTCATTCGCTCAAACGAACATCTTAACTGTTCGAAATGGTCCTCTTCTTTAATGGATTTGACCACTATATCATTTACATACACTTCAACAAACTTGCCTATCATATTATGAAAGATTAAATTCATTGCCCTTTGATAAGTTGCTTCTGCATTTTTTAGGCCGAAAGGCATGACCACCCATTCAAAACATCCTAGAGACCCAGGGCATCTAAAGGCAGTTTTGTGTATGTCTTTTTCAGCTATATAAATTTGATTGTATCCTGAATACCCATCCATGAAAGAATACATGACGTGTCCGGCAATTGAGTCTACTAAAGAATCCACCGTGGGTATTGGATACTCATCTTTGGGTGTAGCTATGTTTAAATTCCTAAAGTCTATGCACACCCTTAGTTTACCATTCTTTTTTAGTACTAGCACGATATTGGACAACCATTCGACATACTTGGCTGTTCTAATAAAGCCTACTTTCAATAATCGCTCTATCTCTTTCTTATTCTCAAGGAGTACATTAGGAGCAAAACGTCTAGGAGGCTGCCTATGAGGTTTAAAATTAGGCTTAATTGGTAACCTATGTTCCACCAAGTCTCTATCTAAACCAGGCATTTGTTCATATTTCCAAGCAAAACAATCTTTATACTTCTTTAGCAAAGCGATTAATTTATCACTAACCTCTTGATCGAGCATCTGGCTGATGAATGTTGGACGATCTTCTCCTTCATTGCCAATATTTACTTTGATCAGAGGGTCTTGTGCTTGAGCGTATCCAGGCTTGATGATCCACATTACTTTATCGTCCATTTCCTTTGTAAGCACTTCTTCTTCTAAACAATCCACCTTGTTGACTTCTCGGCCAATACTTTGTTCCAATTCGAATGATGCTAATTTGTCTCTCAGCGCTTTCAGGGCTGCCTCTTCTTTCGCCTTGTCATTGCATTCTTTATTGAAAACTATTAATTTGGCTTTCAAGGCCTGAATATCGGCCATTTGCTCTTGTTGCTTAGAACTTATTCAAGACTACTTGATTATTCTTTTGCCAATTACTGACTTTTCTAGGGCCACTATATTTGGCATCATCTGTCTGAACACTTCAGTGAGTGCGTCCACTAAAAATGGCTCTTCGCTTTGCGCGACAACTTGAGTTTCTTCCCCGTCTTGTACTACCCTGACAGGTCCATAGTTTCCTTCGTACATAAACTTTTCCACTGAGTTTGCTTCTGCGACAAAAGGTCTATGATCGGCCTGTACCACCTCTGCTTCACCCTTGTTATTCCAAAAAATCAGGTTGATGGAGCGATGAGGGTATACAGCGACTTCCATATATCCAATCTCTTCCTAGTAACACATTATAACTAGTAGGACCATCTATTACAAAGAAGAATGTGGTCCTAGTAGTTGTACCTATAGTTATGTCCAATGGCATAACTCCCTTAGCTGTAATTGCTCCTCCATTAAAACTTGTAAGGATGACTTCTGTTGGAATCATATCCCCTTCTGTCTTTGCAAATTTCCTCATCATCCTAGATGGAATGGTGTTTATAGTTGCTCCATTATCGACAAGCACTTTTGCCACAGGTATGCTATTAACTAGAGCTTTAACGTACAATGGCCTCAAGTGTTTAGTCAATTTCATGGCTGGCCGTTTAAAAATAACCTTTTCGGCAGCCTCTATTTCTACTTCCTGCTTGTCCTCTGTTGAGTTATCCTTTTGTGATAAGTTAACATGCAGCATATCGCACTGAGCCTCTGTCTCCTGAATTCCCCTTTTACTATTTTCTGATGCTTCCTTTTCAGTTACCCAACCTGTGGGAGGAGGCATTATTCTTGGAGGCGATTCATACTTTTCAGAACGAGGCACTCTCTTCTTCCTTTTGGGCATCCCGTACAGCACGTAAAAATCGAAAGGACGCCCAGATGGTTCTCTCAGTAAGTCTACTTCGCGAACTCCCTCTCGATGTAGTTGCTTCAACAGAGTATTGTGCGATACTCCTCTCCTTCTTCTTTCTACTTCTAGGTCGATTTCTTCTTTGATATCTGTCATCCTGTCGTCTTCTTCATCATTGTAGGCCTTTCTAGAAGTCTGGTCTTCTTCACATTCCAGCATGCAAGCCTCTCCTTCGTTGTCCTCCCTTTCTTCTTCTTTTTTTTCTTTATTCTTAAATTCATTGGTCAGTAAGTAATTATTAGCCACGACAGGAGGTAACGTACCGAACTGGATAGTAAGGGGCTGATCTGAATCTTCTCCATTCCTTCTGTCTCGCTCGAACTTTGATCTCTCAGAAGAAGTTTCTGGCAACTCCTTCATTGATTTGTCTGTACCATTTTCTTCACTGTCCTTGAGAACATTTTGGTTGGCTACTTTGAGTAGTTTAGGCACCTTAGAATTTGACACTCCCTGTTGTTGTCTCATCATTCGTCCATAATTTTGTTGGAAACGCCCTTGCTGGGTTCTAGTCATCTCATTGAAGGGTATCGCCTTTCCTGCACTATACTGGAATGAATGTCATACATTTGATCGTCGAGGTTGCGGCCTGAATGTTCTCCCACTATTTACTGATTTGAACTGCCTCTCAAAAGGCGGTCCTCTATAGAATGATGTACCTCGACCTCTACCAGGCTCATTGTTTGGGAAGAAAGTAGGGCGATGGGGATGCTGCCATATCCTTGGTTTCTCCGTGTTCCCACTCACTTCTCTTTTACATCTTGCACACAGGACGTCTTCGTCCTTTTTTGGCTCCTTCCCCTTGATTCGTTCAAAGACACTGGGATGTGGTCCAGGGTCTTCTTCTCCATCATCTACGACCAACTTGAATTTTGGCAACTTGTTTTTGAAACCAGACGTCACCACGTTCACTCCAAGTGGCTGTGGAAAAGGATTTTCATCCACTGCCATCTTCTTCTTATCGTCGAACGTTATTCGTCCTGATTCAATGGCATCCTGCAATACATGGCGAAAAACCAAGCAATTGTTAGTTAAATGTGACCATGCATTATGCCACTTACAATATTTTTTACCCTTAATTTGTTCAGGGTTTGACAATTTATGCTTATCACTCAGCTTTATCTGCTTATCCCTATATAATTTATCAAATATAAGGTCAGCTTTGGTTACATCGAACGAGAACATTCTAGCCTTTATGTTTCCATCTTTCATGGGCTCATCCTTGCCTGATGGTCTAGGCTTAGCCATTATAGGACAAGTATATGTGTCTCCTTCGACCAATTCGGCCAAACACATTTCGGCTTGATCGTATAACTCGTCGCTGATGGTATGAACGTCAAAATTTGGGTCTTTGTAATAAGTCCCTTTACTAGAATTTTTCATCTGCTCTTCTTCTCTTATCAGTCATTCATACCTAATCACATTCGCACTCAACTGGAAAAGGTCAGGAAATTCCTTGTCTTGAAATTTCTTTTTTAAATCAAAGCTCAAACAACCCTGAGCGATTTTGACAATTTTTTTTCGGGCAGACGTACAAAACACTTGCTTCTTGCTGTCTTGAACCTTTGGAGAAAACTTTCTGCCCATTCGTTTGGCATTTGACGTAGATTCGCCAAATCAGCCAAAGTAACTTCAGACTCAGTTTTATAAAACTGAGCGTGGAATAATTGTTCCAATTGCTGCCATGTTTCAACAGAGTTCGTTGGTAAGTTGATGAACCAGGAGAAAGCTACTCCTGTTAATGAATTAGGGAAAAGCCTCATTTTATGGTAATCAGTTACATCACCACTTTGCAATGTGAATCGCCCTATGTGTTCTAGAGTAGACACCTCCCCTAAACCGGTAAACAGTGAGAATTCTGGCATTTTATACCCTCTAGGCCATGGATATGCTTGGTCTACCCAATCAGAATATGGCTTTGTGTAAGTCGGCCTAATGACAGGATGCAGCCTAAAAGCCATCTGATCCTGTACGATTTTCATAATCTGATTCCTCAACATGACGTTGGGGTCATATGGAATTCCTACAGGTTGGTTAACCAGTTGATTTGCATGAGGCCTGATGTTTGATCCTTGATTGGCAACAAAGTTACCATGATTTGGGCCTTTACCAGTAGCCTGAAAATCTATTCCCTCATTAACACGTGGGGTATTCTGTCCATTGTTTAGGATATTATCTCTTACATTTGGATTACCCCCCAAGTCAGGCGTACCACTACCATTGTTCTGATTTGGCACTGCACCACCCCCTTGGTTTGAAGTAGAAGGACCAGAAAGTGGTTCTATCCCCTGATTCGGATTTAGGACTAAGGGATTATGTCCCACAATTGTCCTAGTTTGAAAGTGGTTTGCAAGAGGCAGAATCGGTTGACATATTTGGCCTACTAACTTATTCATTATTTCGTTCAAAGTGTTTAGTTGTTTGGCCATGTTGTCATAATGTGCATTCCCATTTTGGGTAAATCTTTCCATATTATGAATATTTCAAAGATTTACCTGTTCAACGACATCTTGTGTGAGTGTTCCAAGTAGTGCACGCGTAGTTCGAGAACTCAACTCTGTCATTGGTTCGTAACAACTGTTACTGCTCTGATTCTGTCCATCTGTTCGTGGAGAAGCATGCTGCTCCTCATATCGCTCGATGACAGATTGGACTCCTCCCTGACTTGCTGCTTCCTTATCGGATCTCTGAGGCATATTGTTTCACCTTTTGTATTTTCAACACCAAACACCACTGTCCCACTGGGCGTGCCAAATTCTTTCGCGCGGGTTAGTTGCTAACAATTAAAATGGGATCAGACGATTGTGTAAGGGACAAACCTCTTGAGACAAAGTCCCAAAAAGGGGCGTTTTTTATTGGCGATGACTTTACAATTGGGGAGTAAAAACAGAATGCCTTCAAGGGGCGCAAGCACACGAGTTACTGTAAAAGAAGTGTTTAAATCTAAACTAAGAAATTGAAAATTACATATTCTCTATTTGAGAGTGTTTGATTCGGGGTCCTTTGCTCTATGTATTTTCTTCCTTTTATACTCCCTGGGTGATTTCTTCGTGATCAACTGCTTAAGAAACTGCTTGATCACTCTATAACTGTCCACTTTCTTTGTAGTGGCCAACTTATCATGTAACTGCCTTCTCTAATTGCTATCACTACTTTTATCGTTCAACCGTCTTTAATTGAATTTTTTGAATCGTGGAACGTGATAGGACTACCCAATAACTGCTTCATTAACTGCACTTTTGGGTAACCATAACTTCTTATGTTTGCTAAGATGTTGGGCGACTTGAATATTTGGACGAGAGCGGAGTCACAGCTCTGGGCGACTGCATGGCAATTCATTCGTTCAAATCTTAGGCGACTTGCAAGTTTGGGCAATGGTGTTACCGCGTTCATGGGCCTCCTTATTTGGGCCTTCATCCTGAATTGTTTGATTGGGCTTCGTTTTTTGGGTTATTTGATTTGGGGATCCTCTAATTGTGCTTCATTACTTGGGCCGTTCGATTTGGGCTAAATTTTTATGTATCAACAATGTCTAACAAGTTATAATCTGATTGGGCGGACGTGAATTTGAGGGAAAAGATAGAAAGAGAAAGAGGGGGCTGCAGAGTCGTTTGTTCTATCAGTGAGCAGCAGCTAAGTAAATATGGGAGAAGGAGAAAGAAATAGGAAAAGGGGAAGGGAAAGGGAAAGTAAAAAAGAGGAGAAAATGTTGCATCTTTTTCTTTAGAAACTTTAGAAATTGTTGTTTCAGAATTTCACTTATTTTTTTCTAATATCTTTCTTTCTAGTTTTTAATTGTTTTTATTTCGGTATTAGGTAACAACAATGGATGCATAAAATAACAAACACCAATTACAGACTAACCCTTTCTCCCTCATCTCCCCTTCTCACACCTATGTTAAATGCTTCATAGAAACCCAACTCTAAAAGATTAAGAGGTGGCAAATTTATTGTGAAAGAATATCTTCTAATTTATCTGTGTCTCAATGTTAGTTTTGAAACATTATTCAGAAATGAACAGATACAAAAAGCTTTTTTGGACTCGATTGTGGAATATTTTAACAAGTACAATATATATATATATATATACACACACATAGTTGGATCAAAAATAAAAAAACAGTAAATTGCAGATTTGTATATATTCAGCCATCTGTTCTACATCAATTCCCTTTTATGGATTCTTTCATTTTTGATCTTCAATACATTTTTTTTTTTTTAAAATAGAACAAATGGAAAATCTATCCTACCGTAGATTGATGTTCTACTCTTTGCAAAAATAAATTCAAGATAATGCAGTTTTTTTATCAATAGATTAACTGCATAAATATTCCATTTTTAAAGTAAATAATTATGTTTATTCCTGATTTACTAGAATACAAAAAAATAAGAAAAAGAAGAGGAGTGTGTTGTTTTTGTATGTTATAAAAAGAAGAAGATTTTTTATGTTAAAAAGAGCAATTAATCTTTTCAGGAGGCGACTCATTTGGGAAAACCAATCTATTATTGCTCATTTAGACAAATTAAGCCCTTGTTTGAGCCCCATTTTGGTGGAGAAAATGAATTTTTGAATAGTGTATTAATGGAAAATGTGTGGTTAAAAATAAGGAAAAAGTTTTTTATTTGCATATAATATTATTTTATTGAAAAATGTGTGGTTAAAATGATGTCAAATCACTGTTGAAAAATATATTTTAGTTGAAAAAATGGGACTCAAACAAAGGCTAAATGTCCAGTTGAGCTGGTTAAATTTTCACAATCATCGATTTAAAGAATATACAAATCCATAATTTGTTTAAAGAAAGCTTATTATTTTGTAATTTGTTTGAAAACTTCAAAAAACCAATACCAATTTGTCCAAATGATTTTCATGATTAAAATTTGGAAATGGGTAATCGACCATCACACAATCAAAATGGAGAAATTGGTAACCAAAATGGAAAAGTGTAATTATTGGCATGCTACTAGCTTTGCATGCAAGTTTGACAAGTTCCACGTCCAAATCCGAAGGAATTAAGGAAAAGGAACCCACCTGGAAGTTTTCTTGTGTGAACGAAGGACCACATATTACGAGGTTTGGGCTTTTTTATTAAAAAAAAAAAAAGATTTATTGAATTATATTTTATGTATATGATTTTTATATTTTAGTGCATTTATATATAAATTGAAGAATTTTTAACGTTATTTAATTAAATTTTAATAAATAACATCGTTATTATTATCGTTCACTGTCGATGGTTAATAGTCAATGATAAAATAATTGATTAATAATTGATAAAATAATGAAGTGACCGGATGAGTTATAACGATTTTCTACCTATAATAATGCCATCATATGTGATTATTGTGGTAGATCTTAGTGTAAAGTTTAACCTTACAAAATAGAAATTTGTAAGAAATTTCCAGCTAGAAAAGATAACTAAAAAGTGCTTTACGTTCTCAGATTAATTCAATGGAGGGATCCTTTTCACACCATTAATTAAAATTCTACTGTATATACATGTTTCTAACATTATTGCAATTCGCATGTTCTAACATAATTCTAAACTTATAAACCATGTATGTGTGAAACCAGTCCTGATTCCTTTTTTTTTTTTCTCCGCACTGCCGTCCGTCCTCAAACCTTATCAATCTGGACCTTGAGTCAAAGTGAACTATGCACAATTTCCATTATAATCACATATAACTAGCTGAAATATAATGCCCAAAATTTTCAACAAATAAAAGTCTTTAAAACAACTTAGATACATTTTAACAACAACTTGAATCTTATCTTTGATGTAGAACAAAGGACTGATTGAATTGACAAACAATTGGGCTGTGCAAGGTTTGTTGAAACATGTCAAATGTAGCATTTGGGGATATCTGGGTCATATTAAACTTTTCATTCCCATCAATTTTATACATTCCTGTCTTTCCACAACAAGATTTACTTAATATGTGTTTTAGATCTTGTAATGCTTGTTACTGCATTAATTCTCTTGAAGGTTATGAAATTTGTATTAGTTAATCAGAATTCCAGTATATTATGCTGAAATAAGATGATGATTCGTCCATGAAAATCAGTCAAGAACACGTATTATGCACGTGGTATTTTAATGACTTTGTTGTGATACACAAAATCATGATTACATACATTAACCAACAATTTATTTATATTCGGACAATTAACAGATTTAAAAAAAAATGAAAAATCATACTTTGAAAATATAGCTCATTCAGAGCAAATGGTGAGATAAATGAAAGTACATAGATTATAAATCAGAAATAACATATCATAATTTAACATCTGTGTACAAAAGCATTGCCATCAAGCACGATACACTAAGCATAGTCAGCTCAACTAATACCATGAGATAAATTCCAAATCAATATAAATAAAGTCTTAGTGTTTTCAAATTTTCTTTAACAAGTGACAAATTTTGGAGGGGGGAAAAAGTTGTTTAAGAATACGAGTGTTGGTGAAGGAAATTTAGACTTAAAAAGTCTAAATGGACATTGAATTTTACATGATGATTTTCATTGATATTTAGACTTTATAAGTTTAAGATAACCAAACTTATCAAATTATTATCTATTGACCATTAAACTTTATATGTTTTTAAATGGTCATCAAACTTATCAAATCATTTTTCAAATGACCATTAAATTTAAGAAAAAAAATTTCGAATAATCACCAAATTTATCAAATTAGATGGCCAATTCATCACTTGATTACCTTCTTAAAAAATATAAGATATTTGAAAATTGTAGACAATTAGAAAATATGATCAAAATTCGACACATTCAGATGAAATGAAAATACACACACATGACCAACATGTTGATACGATGTCGTGTACCATCACCATTTAGTGCCCGTCGTTGTCCAAAAACAGTATGTAGAAGATTAACATTCGACATTTTCAGATGCTTAGTGGGACGAATCTTTTATTCTATTTGCATAGTGAGACATATGACTGGTGTTTCCCATTTATTACATAAAAAAGATGAAAAAAATTCAAAACAAGCAACCGAATATTGGGTAGCGGGACTAAAGTGAAAGACATGGACCTTATTTTCGGTATATTCATGTCACATAATGAGAAATTACATATTGAAGTATCATTTCAAGTTTTAAGAAACGAACCTACCCAACCAAGACTCCACGTTTGAGAAAGGTCAAAATCTTTTTTCATCTTTTTCTTGCTTTTGAAAATGGGGCCTGGTAAAAGAGTTTAATCATTTTTTTTTTTTTTCCCTTAGCACTACCGTGAGAATATCGCCATGAGAAAATCCTACAAAAAATATAAATTTTCCATTTTAAAAAAGTATTGTTATTCAATGCATTTTTATACTATATTCCAAAGGCCTTCAAAGCATTTTCTTAAGTAACTTCACTTAGAGCTTTTTTGATAGGCATCGTTTTCCATGGAAAACATTTTCAATTTTCACCCAAAAAAAAAAAAAAGCATATTTGATGGCAAAAATTTTCCATGGAATTAGTTTTCCAAGTCCTTCCTTCCTTACTTGACCCATTTTCTTGCTTTTTAAGGAAAATCAATTCCTTTGGTGGGAATTGGGTTTTCCATCTTCTTCTTCTTCTCCTTCTTCATTTTTAATTTTTTTTTTTTTTTTTTTTTTTTTTAATTTAAAAAAGAGAAATTTGTGTAGGGCCACTGACCGCCCTTGCCCATATGTGCCTCCACCACTGGATACTAAACCTAAAACCACTTGAACGGAAGTCATTTTTATAACAAAAAAACTATTCTTTGGA
>NC_036243.1:26673184-26690607 GCF_002742605.1 Olea europaea var. sylvestris | reverse complement strand
CACATAATTGCACATGCCATAGATATTAGTACTAATATATATTGTGCATGTATTGATTTTGCAGTGTTCTAGATTTATTGTGAGTATTCATACATTACAATAAGTAACTTACTATCTAATTGATTAGCAAACAATCAAATAGTTTTATGTGAATGCAAAACCAATCAAGAAATACTAAACTAATTATCTTGTAATAAAATAAACAAACAATAGAGTTCATTATTTATCCAATACAATGAAAAACTTATACTAACATTCTTATGATTAAATTAACAAGAATAATTGGAAAAAATAACCCGAAAATAAAAAGGATGGAAGAAGTAGGGGAAATTCACACTCTTGGCTCAAATCTTGAAATTGGGCTATGAATCTTCAAAATCCTTGTATGATTCATCTTGAATTGAGGTCTAGACTTGTTCTTCGCTCTCAAAATATGTTGAATATAATGAAATTTAGGTCGAATAGAGGTTTACACGTTATGATCGAGTTTTGGTATTTAAAGAATGTCAAAAAAATTGCATTGAATTGATACCAAAACAAAAATAAGGAAAAATAAGATTTTTTCCATTTTTGTACTGAGGCGAGCGCCTAGGTATATTTAGGGCACACGCTTGGTTGGTTTGGGGCACCTCAATCACCTCATTTTTGTTGGGGCACATGCCTCTCTTGCAGGCGAGGGCATGCGATTTGCCTAAGCTTTGATAGGCGAACAACTTTCAGTAGATTAATCATAATTTTTCTTTTTGATATTCAATTGAGATGATTTAAAGTACATAGAAAAGATCACTTAGAGGGTTACAATTTTTCTGGAAATATCATTTTCCAATTCAAATGTTTGCTATATCAAAATTGTGTCTCAATATGAAGCTGAAAATTAGAAGCATAACTTTTCTACTAAAAGTTAATGCATGACAATGCTTTAACTAGACTTCACCCCCTTTGACTTATTTCCTCATCCAATTCACCCCTAACACTCTCGAATATTTATCATGAGGTCCAAAACCACTTTTGAGTATTTAAACTTTAGTCCTCGAACTTTGAATTTACATCATTTAATCCCTTTTTCATTATTTCTTTTAATTCTTCGTCCAAACATGAATTTTTCCTAATAAAAGCAATAAATAAAAAATTAGACACTAATTCATCCAAAGAATAACAAAATATCATCATTTAGAACCCATAATAAGTGTAGAAACTACACTTATCAATAACATAAAAGGACGTAATTGAATAAAGATGGAAAAATATTAGATCTGCTTATAAATATATCTCATTTATGACAAGCCTCCTCCTCTGTAAACCAAAATACTACCTCATGTATACATGCACTTCAATCTCCTTGTTCTTTTCTCCTTCTCAAAAACAAATTTTCATACAGATCCGTTTATCTGAAAATCCCATGGCACATTCTTTCTTCCGTAAAATTCTTCCCTTCTAACTTCCATTAATTTGTATGTCTCGTTCGTGATGATGATTGATGTCAAAATATTTTATTTTTATTCTTTAAAATGAAGGAAAAATATTTTTTGTACTTTTAAAAAATATATATATGATAAAAAAATAAGTGTTTTAATGAATTTTGGACATACAAATGTTGACACACCCCTTCCCGTGCAACATCAGTAGATCCGGACGTGGCATGCGCCGATGATAGATACCAACTAAAAATCGGACCCACCATCAAGGCTACTACAAATACAATATATCACTTTTTATACATCATTTTTCTAATAGAATTTCGGCATTATCTCCCATGTAAACATGGCTAACCAACTTGTGATCAATTTCACACAAATCCCAAACTATAACACAACACAATAATGATAAGCCGAAATCTCAACATTTACCAAGAAATAAAATGAAATATACATATGGATACAAAATATATAGTAAGCCCCATAACTGTCTACAAGTGATGTAAAATCACATCTAGACATGAACATGCGTCCCAAAACACTGACTACATGTTTTATGAAGTGGGTCATACTAACAAACTCTGTCGTGTGGCTATGACTCCAAAATCAAGGCTCAACTCCAAAAGATACATAGATTCTCAACTGCTGCCTGATAAGAAAAATCGTGGAAAAATATATAAGTTGATAGCTTAGTGAGTGGAGAAGTTCAAAATAAATATAATTTTTCATTTATACATTTTTATTGAAAATCAAATTCATATCATTTGATAATTCACAAGTTACCATCATGTAATTATAGCCAAAAAGTGAAATATTCACATAAAGTCATAAAATATCATCTTAAAATCATGATATAAATATCAGCTCATAACCATGTCATAATCTCATCACATCAAATGTACTGAAAAATTCACCAAAAATGTACCCTCTGACTGAAATATATAATCTGCCCATCGGGCTAAAAATTTTCGCCACGGGCCTTTGGTCCCTCCGTGAACGAAAGTCGGTCTCAAAGACCTTTGGTAATCAATTCTAGAACACGACCAAAGCCCCTCGGTGAACTATATGTACACGGTCGAGACCCCTTCATCCCCGGTCCAAGACCCCTCAGTGTAGTATAGAACATGGCTAAGGCCCCTTAGTAAACTAGAAAAATATATAATCACGGATACTTTTATGGTCGATTTCAAAATCATACCTCATATTCCAATTCACAATGCACTGTATACAATCTTTAAAATCTCACATGTATCGCAATAAAAGATATTTCCATAATAACCATATAATTCGAACACATAATTGCATATAATTACACATACTTTAACAATATACTTAATTTATAAATACTTTAAAAAATATTTATATTTTTCCACTCACAAAACTAGGATCGCCAAAATCAACTTGATTGGCACGCTGTCCCGATATCGGTATCGCCGCCTGAAATATGATATCATTTTTAAATCAATAATTAACCCCCCCCCCCCCCCTCGCCCCCCCTCCTTTCCCTCTTTTTCCTTTCTCTTTTTCTCTATTCTTCTCTGCACCGTTTTTTTCTTTGTGTGTGTAATGTGTGTGTTATGGATTTGGATTATATATAATTACATTGGGAATGGGTTGGTTTGGTTTGGCATAGCCGCCTATCGTTTTCTTTTTCTTTTAAATTATTATTATTATTTTTTCGTTTGACTTTTCTTTTGAGTTAATTAAAGTATTACAAAACTCACCCCCTTAAGAGAATTTCGTCCTCGAAATTCGATTAATTAAGTGCGGAAAATTTGGGGATACTGAGAACGCATCTGCTCTTCACTTTCCCATATCACTTCTTCTATAGCATGATTCATCCACAAGACTTTAACCAAAGGAATAGTCTTACTACGCAAAACATGTTTCTTCCTTTCTAATATCTGAACTGGTTCTTCTACATAGGTAAGATTTTCCTTCAGCTCTACTAGTTGTGATTTCAAAACATGATATGGATCTGGAATATACTTACGAAGTATAGAAACATGGAATACATCATGAATTATGGACAATTCTGTCGGAAAAGCCAATCGATACGCAACTAGATCGATGTGTTCAACAATCTCATATGGGCCAATATACCTCGTACTCAATTTACATTGTTTACCAAATCTGATAACACCTTTCCATGGAGACAATTGCAGGAAAATTCTATCCCCAACATCAAATTCAGTGTTTCTTCTACGTCTATCTGCATAGTTCTTCTGTCTATCTTGAGCTATCTTCAACTTTTCTTTAATTATTTTTACTTTGTCAGCAGTAATCTGGACGTATTCAGGACCCAATAACTTTCTTTCACCAACTTCATCCCAACATACTGGAGTTCTGCATTTCCTACCATACAATGCTTCAAAAGAAGCCATTTCTATACTCGAATGATAACTGTTATTATAGGCAAACTCCATCAAAGGAATATGAGTATCCTAATTCCCTTTCAACTATAATACAGAAGCTCATAACATGTTTTCCAAAGTTTGAATAATTCTTTCTGTCTGACCATCTATTTGTGGATGAAAAGTTGTACTGAAATGAAGTTTAGTACCCATAGCTTCCTGTAAACTGGGCCAAAATTTAGAAGTGAAACGAGAATCTCTATCTGAAACAATAGATACTGGTGTCCCATACAAACTGATTATATCATCAACATATATTTTTGCCAATTTATCTGACGAGTAAGTGACTTTAATAGGCAAAAATCTAGCAGTCTTCGTCAATCTATCTACAATGATCCATATGCCAACATGTCCATTCTAAGTCCGTAGAAGTCCAAATAGAAAATCCATAGTAATGTGTTCCCATTTCCACTCAGGAATAGGCAACGTTTGTAACAATCCTGCTGTTTTCTAACGATATGGTTTCACTTGCTAGCAAATAAAGCATTTGGATACAAAATCGGCTATTTCTCTCTTCATTCCATGCTACCAATAGTGTTCTTTGAGTACACGATACATTTTTGTACTATCTGGATGCATCGCATAAGCTAAACTATGTGCTTCTTCTAGAATTTCTCCCTTCAATTTCGAATCATCTGGAATACATAATCTGTTTCCCATAACTAAAGCCCCATCATCTTGAATGGTATAATCTGTATGCTTACCTTTACTAATTTCGTCTTTCAATTTGCTCAACACTGGATCTTGAATTTGAGCTTCTCCAACTGTGTCAATCAAAGTAGGCCTCACTTGGAAATTGGCAAACAATGCTCCTACACTGGTAACTGATAATTGGGCATGGGAAGCTTTGAACTCACCAAACAAAGATGAGCATACTGCATTAGTCTGGGTCATAGGACTCGGTATTTTTCGACTGAGAGCATCAGCAACTACATTAGCCTTCCCTGGATGATAATCAATCTTGCAGTAGTAATCTTTTATCAGCTCTAACCATCTTCTTTGCCTCAAGATTAACTCTTTCTAATCGAAAATATACTTTTAAGCTTTTATGATCTGCATATATTCGGCATCTCTCACCATACAAGTAATGTCTCCAAATTTTCAAGGCTAGGACAACTGCAACTAGCTGTAAGTCATGTGTAGGATAACTCAGTTCATGTTTCTTCAACTGCCTGGAAGCATACGCTATAACTTTTCCATTCTGCATCAAAACACAACCAAGACCCCGACGTGAAACATCACTATATATCACAAACTTTTCACCGGGAGATGGAAGGGTAAGAACTGGAGCTAACACTAATCTATTCTTCAATTCGAGGAAACTTCTTTGCAATTTTCATTCCAAACAAATTTAGCATTCTTTCTAGTCAAACAGGTCAAAGGAAGAGCAATTTTAGAAAATCCCTCTACAAAACGACGGTAATAACCTGCTAAGCCAAGAAAACTTCGGATTTCTGTCACATTAGTAAGCCTTTCCCATTTTACCACTGCCTCCGTTTTCTGCTGGTCAACATAAATTCTTTCTACTAATATGACATGTCCCAAAAATACAACTTTATCAAACCAGAATTCACATTTACTGAATTTAGCATACAACTGCTCATCACGTAGAGTCTGCAAGATGATTCTGAGATGCTCTGTGTGCTCATCATGATCTCGAGAGTATACTAAAATATCATCAATGAATACAATCACAAATCTGTCTAAATACAAGCGAAACACTCTATTCATCATATCCATAAATGCTGCTAGTGCGTTGGTCAACCCAAATGGCATCACAAGAAATTCAAAATGACCATATCTTGTCTTGAAAGCAGTTTTTGGCACATCACTGTCCCTGATTTTAAGTTGATGATATCCAGAACACAAATCAATCTTTGAAAATACTGCAGCACCATGAAGTTGATCGAACAAATCATCAATACGTGGCAAATGATTGTTATTACGAATTGTCACCTTGTTCAATTGTCTGTAATCTATGCACAGTCGTATAGTGCCATCTTTCTTTTTCACAAACAAAACTGGTGCTCCCCATGGAGATATACTAGGTCTGATGAAACCATTGTCTACCAACTCTTGCAACTGAACCTTTAGCTCTTTCAATTCTGCTGGTGCCATTCTATAGGGTGCCCGTGAAATAGGTGCAGTTCCTGGAATTAGATCTATAGTGAACTCCATAACTCTGTCTGATGGTAAGCCTGATAATTCTTCTGGAAATACATCAGGAAAGTCCTTGACCACTGGGATATCTTCAAGTTTTAGTTTACTAATATTTGTATCAATTACATGAGTCAAATATGCACGACAGCCCTTGTTGAGTAATCTTCTAGCGTCAATAGCAGATATCACACAAGACGGTAAAATTCTGCGCTGTCCATTGAATATAATTTCAGGCTATCCTGACTGTCTAAACATAATCACCTTTCGAAATCAATCAACTGAAACTCGATTTGTTGCCAAAAAGTCCATACCCAAGATAACATCGAAATCATGTATGTCAAGAGGTATAAATTTGCCTTCACAATCTCGATATATATTGTTTGTTAATAGTCATTCTCCTATTGGTGTATTCACAACCAAACAACTGCCTAAAAGTTCCGGCTTTTGATTCGCATATAAAGCAAATGCAAATGACATAAAAGAATGTGTAGATCCAGAATCAATCAAAATACGAGCATTTCTATCAAAAATAGACAACATACCCATGATAACATCTGGTGACTCCTCTGCCGCTTGCTGAGTTATAACAAAAACTTTGTCCTGGGTTTTCGGTCATCCTGCTTGCCCTTTTGATTTTGTACCACTACCGCTTGCGATATTAGACTGGGCTACACTCTTTGCACCTGTTCTATTAACTGAATCATCTCTCTGAGTCTGATTTTATCTTGTACTATCAGCACTCTGCTGAGGAAATATCTTCGGTACCATGCCACTCGCCTGTGATAGAACTAGACAATTTCTTCTGATGTGTCCGCCTTGACCACAATGATAACAAACTCCGCTCCCTTTGAACTTTAAACACGTGCCGAGATGAGGTCTTCTACATAATTGACAATAAGGAAGTCTAGTACTAGTAAAACTCTCACCCTGTCTCGGAGTAAATAATCTCTGGGAAGGACCCTGAGTATAAATACGACTGAACAATGGTTGTTGTACAGTACTGAGATTGAATCTAGGACTCTGACTTCCCCGTGATCGAGATTTGAATTGACCCGAACTGGACACACCGGGTCAAAATCCTCAACTGTCCCTCTGAGGTAGTCTATAGTTAGAAGCACTCACCATTGTCTGACTACCGCTTGCCCTGAACATTGTTTGTTCTCTACAACTTGGCCTATTAGAAATGTTATTTTCTACTCTCAAAGTTGATTCCACCAATTTGCCAAATTCATTCCAGCCTACAGCTGTTACTACTGACCTGATTTTTTCCCTTAACTCATTACCAAATCATCTGCATTTATCAATTTCGTTGCTTGCATACTTTGAAAGTTCAATAATTTCACCTGATTTTCTGCAACTGTCATCAGCCCTTGTACTAATTTCAAAAATTCCTCCTACCTTGCATCTTTATAGGACCGTGGATAATAGGCATCGTAAAAGATGTGATGAAAATATGTCCAAGTAATGATCGAAGGGTCTAGATATGTGCTCCGTGCCGACTGCCACCAATCGTACGCACCCTCTTCTAATAAGAAGGTGGCAAGACACAAGTTCCGATCGTCTGAGCAACCTATAACGTCAAATACCCTCTCTATCTTGGTCATCCATGCATGTGCAACTGCAGAATCGACTGTGCCATTGAACACTTTAGCCCCCAACTTTGTAGTCCTTTCAATACTAAAATCTCTATCTGTATTACGCATAGCAGATGCAACAGCAATAGCAATTCTTTCAACAGCAATAGGATCAGTTCCAATCACATTTCCCTGTCCCTGTTGTTCAGGAGGCTGGTGAACTGATTCATCTACTCTCTCGGGCTCTCTTAGTTCATCTCTATTAGGAGCAATGTGAGACTGGGGCAATATATCTTGGAGCTTTCGAGTTTTGCCACCACAACGCATGACTCACCTACAGTTATGCATGATATGTTAAACATCATAATGTATGTATCATTCATGCATGTACAATACAAACCCATGAACTCTAATGCATGCTCTGATACCAAACTGACACAACCCGTCCCGTGTAGCACCACTAAATCCGGACGTGGCATGCGCCGATGATAGATACTAACTAAAAGTTGGACCCGCCATTAAGGCTACTACAAATATAATATATCACTTTTTATACATCATTTTTCTAACAGAATTTCGGCATTATCTCCCCTATAAACAGGACTAACCAACATGTGATCAATTTCACACAAATTCCAAACTATAGCACAACACAATAAAGATAAGTCGAAATCTCAACACTTACTAAGAAATAAAATAAAATATACATATGGATACAAAATACATAGTGAGCTCTATAACTATCTACAAGTGATGCAAAATCACATCTAGGCATGAACATGCGTCCCAAGACACTGACTACATGTTTTATGAAGTGAGTCATACTAACAAACTCTGCCGTGTGGCTTTGACTCCAAAATCAAGGCTCAACTCCAAAAGATGTCCAAATTCTCAACTGCTGCCTGATAAGGAAAAACGTGGAAAAATATAAGAGTTGATAACTCAGTAAGTAGAGAAGTTCAAAATAAATATAATTTCTCATTTATACATTTTTATTGAAAATCAAATTCATATCATTTGATAATTCACAAGCTACCATCATGTAATTATAGCCAAAAAGTGAAATATTCACATAATGTCATAAAATATCATCTTAAAATCATGATATAAACGTAAGCTGATAACCATGTCATAATCTCATCACATCAAACGTACTGAAAAACTCACCAAAAATGTACCCTCTGACTGAAATATATAATCCGCCCCACGGGCTAAGAACTTTCGCCACGGGCCTTTGGCCCCTCCGTGAACGAAAGTCGGTCTCAAAGACCTTTGGTAATCAATTCTAGAACACGGTCAAGGCCCCTCAGTGAACTATATGTACACGATCGAGACTCCTTCATCCCCGATCCAAGACCCCTCAGTGTAGTATAGAACACAGCCAAGGCCTCTCAGTGAACTAGAAAAAATATAAAATCACTGGTACTTTTCTGATCGATCTCAAAATCATACCTCATATTCCAATTCACAATGTACAATATACAATCTTTAAAATCTCACATGTATCACAATAAAAGATATTTTCATAATAACCATATAATTCGAACACATAATTACATATAATTACACATACTTTAACAATATACTTAATTTATAAATACTTTAAAAATATTTATATTTTTCCACTCACAGAACTTGGTACGTCAAAATCAACTCGTTTGATACGCTTCCCGATATCCGTATCGCCGCTTAAAATATTTTATCATTTTTAAATCAATAATTAATTATTTTAAGAAATTTCATTAATTAAATAGGCTATACCCAAACTTAATTATTTCACGTTGGCAAGTTTTCTCTTTTTTTCTTCTTTTCCCTTTTTTTTCCTCTTTTTCCTTTCTCTTTTTCTCGCTTCTTCTTCTCTGCACCGTTTTTTTATTTTTTTCTTTTTGGTGTAATGTTTGTGTTATGGATTTGGATTACATATATATAATTACATTTGGAATGGCTTGGTTTGGCATAGCCGCCTGCCGTTTTCTTTTCCTTTTAAATTTTTTTTTTTTAGTTTGACTTTTCTTTTGAATTAATTAAAGTATTACAATTGTTATCAAATTAACTACTGAAAAGTTTGAGAATAAAAAATACGTGAAAAATTGTTAGGGACATAAGTACTATAACAATCAAAGATTAAGAATTTTAAGTACAATTAAAATGTGGTGCAAATATTTTAATTACTTGCTTTTTTACCCCTTTAGATAAAGTGATTCCAAACGGAAGTTTTATCATTTTTACATTTCATCTTGACATTACATCTTTAATGATCTTTACGTTAAATCTTTGCATTTTTGCAAGTATATTTTGCAAGCTCATTTAGCTATTAATTAAAATGTACTGGGGGTTAAATATATCAATGGTCATCCAATTTAATTTTGTTTCACCATGATCAACTAACTTTATATTTAATGTTATTATGGCCACCCAATTTGATTTTATTTCATCATGACAACTCAACTTTATACTAAGACAGAAACTTTTGCACCTAGCTAGTTAATAATACAATTGTTAGTTTTTGTGATTTCTTTCAATTTCGTGTTCCTAATTTATAACAAATTGCACCTTGCAATTTCGTGTTCCTAATCATAGCAATTTGTTAATGAAGAAGCAGCTATTTTATTGTCATTTTGAGATATACTAACCTTTTAGTAAATTGTCAAATTAGTGATCCAATTAATGCAAGATAAAGGGAAGAAAAACATTAGAAACAACAAAAGGAAGAAAGTAGTTGAAACATCGATACTTGTGCAAGACAAAGAGAAGAAAATAAAGCAGAAAAGGGGAAAAAAATCACATGTTGGAACCAACGGGATCGGTGCAATGAAATGATATGTAGATTTTCCTTTTTGTAATTCTCAAATAGGAACAGGATCCAACCTTTATCTTTACTTTTGTATATTTTGCAAGCTCATTTATAAAGTTATCATCCCTATTTGATTCTCATTGTCTGAAAACTCATTGATTTCATGATCTAAATCTATAACTTACATCTTTGTTTGTTGCAAATTCAAAATCAACGAAATAATGGTCCATTATTTGAAAGACAATAAAATATAAAAGAATTAAATTCAAAAATCTTGAATATTAAAATTAAAGGTTCATAATTAGGTCATATTGTTCATCTCAAAGTTCATATAAATAAGCAAGAAAATTCCAGCCAAGAACAGAGAATTCACTAACCACTGATAAGTGAGAATTTCTTAGAGATTAGTTGTTGACTAGGAGGTTGCTGTGAGTAGTTCAAAAAATTGGTCAGATTCTAGCTTATCGCCATTTGATAGAAGCAAGTTTGATAAGTGTTAATTCAAGTGCTGATTTAATTTTAATCATTTTACGAATGGCAAAATTTGTATCGACCTTATCATAGCAATCAGCTCAGTGCTGGCACAACTTTTTGAGAACACATTTGAAATATAAACTCTCCCCTCTCCCCTCCAAATGCAAACATTTAACTGATATGGACATTCGATTAACAAGTGAGTGATTGTAAACGTGTACGAGGATTTTTTAAGAGATATTTGAATAGATTAATAAACAAAGAGAAATGGAAAATTTGGTTAGGGAGTTTCAATTGAGATGTGAATAGTGAATACATAAAGACGATTTGAAAAATAAAAAATTAAATTAAATTAAATTAAATTATATATATATATAATTGTCTGGTAAACATTTTTTATTAGAGAGTAGATACAAAAAGACGATTGGAAATATTGATCACTATGAACTAAAAATTTAGTTGTTTTCACATTTAAAAGGTCTATTGCTGTTATAATATTAAGATATGGACCCTTAATCAAAGTGAACTATGGAAAATTTAAATTGTAATCACAAATAATTGATTGAGATTCAAACAAGTTTCAGCAATTAAGTCTTTACAACTTAAAAACATCTCGACAGCCTTAAAAACATCTCGACAGCTTTAATTCCATAATAACATAAATAGTTGGTGGTTAATGTTACTTTATCTTCGACTTCGAGGTAGGTAATGACATAAATGTACAAGTAATGACATAAAGTAAAAGAAGATAATGAAAAAATTTAGCCATTAATTAAAACATGTACTGATAATATATATACATACATACATATATATATATATATATATATATAAACCTCTATTTTCTATCTACGCTGCTTAATTTTATATTATTAGGTTTCACCTGCTCCCCCCACTTAAGTCTATAAATATCCTTTTCAAACAATTTTTCACTCAAATCCGTTTATCTGAGGACGTTAGGGCAAGAGTGATGATGGCTATGGCAGGTAACATACTTACAAGTGAGATACAATTTTGTTTCACACATCTTTAATTGCTTAAACTTTTTTCTCTTATAGGATTTGGAATTCCAGCAGCGCGCTTCATGATTGTCTATATTTTGTATATCCTTCATATAGGGTTTACAATCACATGCAACGGACAAAGCGTTCAGTTCATCGTTCCTACGTTGCTTGCATTTTTGCAGGTGAAGTATCAGGGAATAGACAAAATTAGGGTTTATAATCACTTACATCATCGTTTGCATTATTGCAGGTGAAGAACAACGGAATAGACGAAAGTCCATTTATAACTCACTCGAAAACGTTGTATATGGCAATTATTAGTTTCTTAATATATGCTTTTTTGGCATATGGCATGAATCTGAGGCCTCAAAATTTACACGGTAACCCCCCACCATACGCTTTCCATTGTATGGTGTTCTTTGGCAATACGGCAGTGGCATCACTGGCATCCATCTTCTTCCCGGATTCCATTAGGCCTGTTCTATATGTGCTGTGTGTATTGATATCAGCTGGTGAATTGCTTTACTGGGTTTATCAAAGAGAAGAAGATTTTTTCATGACACATATCCGCCGCTTCTTCAACACTCTAAGGAGGTGGCCAATTGGATTCTTCAGTATTGAACAAAGAGAGATTCTGCCAAGGTTCCGAATAAACAATATATAATAGAAAATTAAGGTGGCTGCTGTTAAACTATATTGAAGCTGGAGGTTCTTAGAAAGTATTTTCAGTTTTTCTTCCTCTATGATATACGTAATTGTATTATTGTATTGAGTTCTAAGTTTGTGGGTGTAATATCAAAAATATTGTCAGTGAATTTATTATGCAGTCCCATTCGTCCAACTACACTGTGCTTATGGTGATCACCATTTCTTTATAAAAGTAGAGTTATGCTGCTTGGACAGGGTTTGGGGGCATGGTTAGTTACAGGTGCTGCAAACTGTGTGCTTCTTCTTCTTCTTCTTCTCCTTCTTCTTCTTCTTCTTCTTCTTCTTCTTCTTCTTCTTCTTCCTCTCTCTTTCTTCTTCCTCCTCCTCTTCTTCTTCCTCCTCCTCCTCCTTCTTCCTCTTCTTCTTCTTCTTCTTCTTCTTCTTCTTCCTCCTCCTCCTCCTCCTCCTCCTCCTCCTCCTTCTTCTTCCACTTCCACTTCTTCTTCTTCTTCAAATTGTCCAATGAAATGTTGACATGTATACCTTTGTTTTCAAATCCTGTCACCAATCCTGTTTGTACCATAACTCATAGAAGTAAGGTGGTATTTCTTAACGGGTCAAGGGACAGGGCTTATTAATCACTCTTTACTTTAGTGATAAAATGATGTTAAAAAATTAAAAGAAACTTATTCATTCTTTTTGTATCAAGCACGTATGAATAAGTAAACTTATTCAACATTATATTTTACGTTTAACAAGTTATAATCTGATTGGGCGGACGCGAATTTGAGGGAAAAGATAGAAAGAGAAAGAGGAGGCTGCAGAGTCGTTTGTGTTATATATTTATGATATAAATATAAAATGTGAAAGAAATAATCAATTAGATAAAGTGCCAAAGTGGTGGAAATGTAGCATTTGTGTGGGATATCGGAGGTTCGGGCCACTCCCCATGCAAATATTAAAATGTCTTGATCGAGTCTTTTTTTTTATTTAATGGATAAAACTATCCAGTATTTTCTGACTGTTTGTTTTTGTAACAACACACTAACAGTCATTAAAATACTTACTACTCAGTCATTAAAATTCTACATTACTCTCTGATCATGGTGGAGACTGTTACTTCCATCTTGCCTATATAAACTCATATCTCGTTTTGGGAAAAACATACATAAAGAAAATAAAACAAAAAAAAAATTCATCTTGCATCAATTCTCCTTTTCATATTCCGAATTTCTTATACTCGGGCTTTTACATATATTTTGGAGTACAATTGAGATTTCTGGAAAAATCATTCGTGATTGCTGCATAAGTGGTTTACAATCGTTGTATCCTGGTAATGGTTGTCCACAGAGGTCGCAGCAATTATCGACTGGCAATTTCACTTTCGAACATCGTGCTGTCACGAGACTTGATCGAACGATAAGTTTTATATTTTTGTATTTTATTGTTCTGAACATTACTGCAACTAATTATTTGTCCAACAGTTTGTTCTATCAGTGAGCAGCAGGTAAGTAAACGTGGGAGGAGGAGAATGAAATAGAAAAAGGGGAAGGGGAAGGGAAAGGGAAAGGGAAAGTAAAAAAGAGAGGAGAAATTGTTGCATCTTTTTCTTCAGACTTTAGAAATTGTTGTTTCAGAATTTCGCTTATTTTTTGCTAATATCTTGCTTTCTAGTTTTTAATTGTTTTTATTTCAATATTAAGTAACAACAATGGATGCATAAAATAACGAACACCAATTACAGATTTACCTTCTCTCTTATCTCCTCTTCTCACGCTATGTTAAATGCTTCATAGAAACCCAACTCTAAAAGATTAAGTATCTTCTAATTTTTCAGTGTCTCAATGTTAGTTTTGAAACATTATTCAGAAATGAACAGATACAAAAAGCTTTTTTGGACTCGATTGTCAATGTGGGAATATTTTAACAAGTATTTTGCATCTAAATTCTGTGGATGCCATTTATTGGAGCCCACATGTAGAAAACTGCCAAGAAACATGTTAAAAAATATAACTTTATTTGAAGCGTAGAATTAACGAATAATGAGATTTAATATCGTATTCTTATTGTACTTGATTTATTTCCTATCAATAGTTATAGACTCGAGTGAGAAATTTTATTCATTATAATTATTTGGTTAACTGTCAGTTTAGAATAGGAATTTTTAAGTAGGATTTTTCAATTTTAAACACTCAAAAGTAAAAACAGTAAATTGCAGATTTGTATATATTCAGCCATCTGTTCTACATCAATTCCCCTTTATGGATTCTTTCGTGTTTTATCTTCAATATGATTGATGTTCTACTCTTTGCAAAAATCGAAAAATCGATCAAACCAATCAACCTGAATAGACTTGACAAAAAAATCGAAAAATCAATCAAACCAATCAAACCGAGTCGACTGAGGTTGGTTCAACACAAGTAATTGGTCTTGTTGGATTTTCTTTTATACAAAATCATAGTTGGTCAGTTCGGTCACGGTTTAAAGTCTTAAACCGTTGATTAATCGAACCAACTCAATCCACTTGAATATTTGCGTTTTTTTATAATTTAAGAAAAATAAAAATCAAAAGATAAGCCTCAATCTCATAACCGTATCTTGTTTTCCTCCAATCTATAATGTTGCCAATAAGTAATAGTATTGAAAATTTCTTTTCACAAGCTCATTATATTATACTTAGCATTTTTTCTCTACTTAGAAAAATAGACTACATAATATATAAAAAAGCAATAAATCTTTTAAGTTTTCTATTGATCCGTCTCTATTTACCCAATTTTGTTTGTCATTCAATAGTTCTTGTAATATAAATTTATTTAGTTATTTTAGTTCTTGTAACCTAAATGGGCCCAAAATTTGGACAATTTTTTTTTAATAAATAATTTGGACTAAAAATCCAAACCAACTGATCGAATCGAACCATTTGGTTTGGTTTAAGAGTTAGAGTGGTTTGGTTTGAGTTGAAATTCGTCCAAAATGACTAATTTGATTTTGGTTTCGGGTTGGAGTTGAAGCCGACCGTGTCCAGACCTAATTACTACAAGTATAGAAAAAAATTGACAAAATTCTTACAAAAAAATACTTAGCAGTTTTTCATTGATTTTTGACACAACAAACATAGAAAATGAACCATACAGATGATGCCAATACATCATATGTATTATTTCTATCAATAATTTCCTGTACCTATGGAATTATTTTTTGATAGAAGCATGTTTGACAAGTTTGACGTGTGTTAATTCAAATGCTATTTAATTTTAATCATTTTTACGAGCGGCAAAATTTGTATCTACCTCATCTTAAATTTTTGTGAATAGTGAATACACGAATATATTTTGCTTATCATTTTCACCCATTTAATTTCGAACGGTCATTTTACTAACATTTTGCTCATCACAAAAAAAAAATGCATATTTAATTTTATAGAATTTATAGTGTATTAGATACAAACAATCGATTAAAACAATCAGTTCAAGTAATCGAAGGAAAAAAATATATAATAAATATTCAATACTAATAATCAATTAAATAAACACAATTTGTAAAATATAAGTCAAATTGGACATAATCATTTCAGACACATTCTATATACACAATTTGAGATGAGAAAATGCAAATTTTAGTTCTAATTAGTTGAAAATTTGATTGGAGGGTGAATATTTGTAGTAGATATGATAATTTGTATAAGAATTATAAACAAATTTTAAAAAATTAAAAGGGTTAAGGTTTTGTAAAAGGCGTGAGGGAGAGAGTAAGAGAGAAAGAGAGAAAGGAAAAGTGTTCAAATTTATAGTGATTTTGTTCCAATTTGGTAGGAATTAATAGATTTCAATAAAAGTTGAAAATTTATAGTTTAAAAGATTGTCAAAGGATTCAACGTAACACGTTTGAGTTCAAGGAATAGATACAATGGTTAATAGAGTAGTGTCAATTTTTACTTTTACGACCAATCAAGTTTTGCTCTTCAAATTAAAATACTTTAAGCTCAATTCTAACAATTGATTGATAATGGATAAAATAATGAAGTGATCGGATGAGTTATAATGGTTTTCTACCTATAATAATGCTATAATATGTGATTATTGTGGTAGATCTTAGTGTAAAGTTTAAACCATAGTAAGAAATTTACAGCTAGAAAAGTAAGAAGTGCTTACATTCTCAGATTAATTCAGATTAAAAAATCCAACATTTTCTATCTTCACACAAATTTTGACGCAATGAACGAAGCTCCAAGATTGTCAAAGGATTCAATGTATCACGTTTGAGTTCAAGGAATAGATACAATGGTTAATGATGTAGTGTCAATTTTTACTTTTACGAATTTTTGCTCTTCAAATCAAAATATTTTAAACTCAATTCTACCAAGTGATTAATAATTGATAAAATAATGAAGTGACCGGATGAGTTATAATGGTGTTCTACCTATAATAATGCCATTATATGTGATTATTGTGGTAGATCTTAATGTTTAGTTTAATCCTTACAAAATATAAATATGTAAGAAATTTCCAGCTAGAAAAGTAGAAAGTGTTATCACACCATTAATTAAAATTCTAATGTATGTACGTGTATCTAACGCTACTGCAATTTGCATGTCTATAAAGTTAGGTTATTATATAGGGTATCGCACCATGCAAAGTCCTATTTATAGGTTTAGGTGGAAGAGGACTAAAGTCTTACAGAAATTCTTTGACAGTTGGCTGCTGTTTTTATCTAGAAAATAATGGTTTGACTGGAAATAAAAATGACTAAAAAGAGGACTTCAATCGTGCGTGTAATATATTAGTATATTTTAAATAATGGCTAAATTTTTTAATTATCTTATTTTTTGACTCTGAGCCATGAGACGACAGATTTCGGTTGGCAACTTGTACATTTATTTGTGTTATGGAATTAAAGTTGTTGAGATGTTTTGAAGTTGTACTTGGGACTTTTATTTGTTG
>NC_036243.1:26664353-26666244 GCF_002742605.1 Olea europaea var. sylvestris | reverse complement strand
TTCATAACCAATTTTTTAGTCATATATAACCTTTTTAGTTACAATTTACTTTTAAATTAAACTTAAGTCTTTCAATTAAAAATGAATTTTTCGCAATGAAGTATTTTCTTATAACTTGATTTTTTAGGTAAAAACTATTTTTTCTACTTATAAATGAAATTATTACCTACTCATACTACCTGACATTAATTTTATGCGATTAAATAAAGGAGGATAAGCACCCAATTTAATTTAATCAAGGTACTAATTGTACTGAACATCGAATAAAGATAAGAATGAATTATTTCATCCTTGTACATCTAATACAGTGCATCAAACATGCCCCGAGCGAACTCCAATTCAGGCAATTATACGAACCACAATGCATGAAAGGAAACTGAATTAAAAAAGATGAAAATCATTTTATAAATGAAATGCATCCTGACGTTTTCATACTGTAATTATACGAAACTTCTATACAGACTGCGACTGCTTGCAACAACTACAGCATTCATAATACTTCTAACATTTACATAATCAATTAATTCAATATATAACAGAAACAGGTACCATCTAACAACTTCCATGCATCATATTCATATTGTCTTCACTGAACTATTCTTGCAGGAACCAAATTAGCAGAAGACAAATTCCATTGGCAAGGATAAAACACCAGGTGATTCCAGTACTCCAATGGTTCTGTGAAGATGGATTATCAAGAGCTCCCGGTCAAGTAGCAATTGCTGCTACCCGAGCTCCCGATAACACAAGGCACATCACGAACGAGAAACTTCACTGTGCGACCGCCAACAAAATCCAAAATTTCGAGGCATTCCTGCAAGTCCAAGTCGTTTACCAACATCACCCATTCCTCTTCATCATCAAGATACTTGAGTTGGAATTCCCCCATTTGCAGTTTGAACCTCTTTGCTACCTCTTCATAGAGTTGAAAACACCCTGCAGTATGCTCAAATTTAAACCGGACTGTATCTCCCTTATAAGCAGCTTTCACCGTAATTTTTGAACTATTGTCTCCATATCTTGCCTCAGTCTTTGAATGCTTCCTTTCGCCAAAACTTCCTGAGCTAGATGAACTGACATTCATCGTTGACCTGGACCCATTGGATGAGTTGGTCACGCCTGGGGAAGTTGGTTGTATATGTTCTGTAACTGCATCATCACCTTTCCATTTATTGTTGATCTCATCAGCAGCAGCCATGGAGATTGAGCTTTGAGAAACAAAATGAGCTCCAGAGGCCTCTAGTTTGACACTGTTATTTGGCTCCGATTTAGGGAATTCTTCTCTAGCAAGGAAAGAACCTTGGGGTGCCTCTGCAGAAGTCACCCAAGGCATGGTGCATAGTTCAGACTCGTTACAGTTTTTTGGGATCACATTCGAAATGAACTCTCCACTACTCGAATTTGGACTGACAACATTTATTCCAGCCATTCCATCCACAAAAGACTCTTCCATTTTCAGAGTGCTGGTCTCGATATCAATGCAAGATGTCGGAGGTGCTGAGATTGTGTAGTGGGTAACAGCATCAGGGTCTCTAACATGATGATTATTACCGGGGATAAGAGAACATTTTTTTGGTTCAAACTCTTGGTTGGTAGAGCCAGCAGCCACAAGACCTCCTGTAATTGGATCAAACTTCAATGTTGCTTCCATTCCCTGAACAGAGTTCAGCACACTTTGTATTTTCTTCAAAGAACGATTCACTTTGTTTATTTTGCGAGATGGCCACCTTGAGATGCCATGTTGTCTACATATCCTCTTGAGAGTGGTAGGACATACTACAAAGACACAAAACACGAATATTAAAGTCATTCTTAAAGAGTTCTCAAAACAATATCACATCCCACATAAGCCACATCTCATAAAAATGTTACTCGAAAGGTTTTCCTCTTT
>NC_036243.1:26655284-26664346 GCF_002742605.1 Olea europaea var. sylvestris | reverse complement strand
CAAATTATTGGAACACCAGAGCAAATATGATATTTCATACTAGCATTCTTTATACCTTAATTTACCATTTCGAGTTAATTTGACTAATCTTATATGTACTTATCAATTATTTGTTTGAAAGAAAAAATAAGCTCACAATGCTTTCTCTATTTAGCAATTTGGTCTAACGGATGCTTTGAACACCTGAGTGACTATCGTATATTTACTCTGCCCCATCCATGTTAGTTTACCAAGCATGGTTCTTTTTAATAATATGAAACGTCATCATGCTAATGTAAATGTCCTTGAACAAATGATCCAATATAAATGATAAAGGGACAACTATGAAAGGTAACCTATCCAAAAGAAAAGGTGTGAAATTTATTAACAAAAAAGTAACAAATTAAATGTACGAGTACCTGTTTATAAGCACTATGAGCTTCCATCTCATCAGGAGTTTTTACATCAGAAACATTCAGGGTATCACGATTGGAGGAGTCTAAATTACTATATATAAGCGATTGTTGAGAGCTTCTCCTGGATAATGCAATTGGTGATTTATTTTCGGCTTCCCCATCCAGTAAACCAACCTTGCACTCTTCTCCGCCAAGTAGTTCTGCATCTGAAACTGTCCTTAAACTTCTACAGATCCTTTGCATGGTACTTGAGAGATTGTTTAGCAAGAGATCTTGTTCTGTACTCCTTTTCATATCAACAGGAAGAAAGAACTCTAGTATATAGTCAGCATCCCCAGTATATGTGCTTCTTAGCTTGATTGCAACAGCAGCATTTAGACCAAATTTGCGAGCATGATGAACGAGTGGATACTCACTTATATGGTATTCCTTAACATCAGGGTAAAAGAAGGGGTGATTTGATTGAAGAGCTTTGCCAGCAATACCTTGTCCTTCCTCAAGATAATGCTCTGCACATGCATGCACAAATCCGTGCATGCCATTGTCATTCACATAACAAGCAGTCTTCTCAATGCATAGTACACATCGTTCATCATAATCGGAATTACATCCCCGACTGCTTATTTTTATAGTCTCATCTCCAACCCCCGCTGTGTAACTGCAAGGGATCCATGTGAGTGCAAGAGGTAACCTATGTGCATGGCAAACAGCTCTTAAAACATCTGTGATCTCAGCTAAAGCTGCCCTTTGATTCTGTGAGAGGCACTGAAAATTAACATATGGTTCAAAAAAGGGATTAAACATGATATCATGAAAACAAGTTGTAGTTGTTCTTATTTCATAAACGATATAAGAAGATCAAACCAAAAGTTTAATCAGACCTGGGAATGAAGTCTAGGTGGTACAGTGCTCCTTAGCTTCGCTGCCTGAACATGTTTAGAGCTGAAAGTTAGAAAGAGCAACTAATAAGCCTGCAAATATTGTTTTCATTAGTGAAGAAACCTCGTGCAAACAACTCTTATGCCAACAGTTTCTTGGTGGGGGTTAGAGGTGGGGTCAAACAAATGCTACCATCACTTTCGTGAACACTAAACAGGCATAGAAAACAACTAATGATCTATTTATCATGCCCCTGAACATGTAGAAAAACTTTACACAGCAATATCACTAGAGAATTACTCTAAAGAAAGAAATTAAGAAAAATGTTCTGCAACAGAAAAAATAAAAACAACTATAAATTAAGAAAACTAACCTGGAGGGCACGACAAACATTTTCTATCTCTGAATCAAAATTGGGTTTCTCCTTCATTGTAACCAGTTCAAGCACAGCACAACATGCCGCTTCATGCGAATTATCCTCAAACACGGGCAGAGCAATAGATCCACGGACTTCGTGATGAATTGCATGTTGTACCCGCAGGTACTCAGCCTTATTGTAGTACATCACATTTGAAGTCCATTCTGGAATCTTTGAGGTAAATACACGGCCAGGAAGCCCTGGGAAAGAACCTGGTTTTGATTCTGTCGCAAAAGTAAATAATCTGGACACTTCACGATATCCAGAGAGTGTTTGGTCAAGTAAATAAGGTTGTTCAGAAGTGCTCAAGATGTATTGATCTCCATTCTTAATTGGAACCCAAACTTGGGCAAGAATACCGCCTTCAGACCACTCTTTAAATAAATTTAATGCTCTGAGCATCTTTTCAGCCATTAATGGAGTTGGAGTCCTTGGGATCGCAATATTTTCTACATCCGTAGCTGCAGTTCGTTGGCTCGAGCTCTTATCTCGATTATCAGTCACATTGACCCCATAATCTGTAGAATCCATAGGAAAACACAATTGGTTGTCCATTTGCTGAAACATCATTTTAGCTCCCTCACTTAACGAAGTTCCAATCATATCACCTTCTGCCATGGAAACTCCTAAATTACAGTTTCCTGTGAAGTTCAATCCATCAAAGGGCGAGAAATTTGTAGATGTTAAACTCATAGGTGACATGGCAAAAGAGGGAAACATGTGATCCCTTGCATCACCGGGGTTGTTGCACCATCCAGCATAAGCATCAAAATTCATCAATTCTGCAACATTAGTTAACGAGTCCTTTGGGTTGGAGGACCTCTCATCATTTTCCATCAACTGCACAGACATACCCTCCATCTGACCCCTCGGCATGACCCAATAACCAGTACCATTTTCTTTACTCCAAAAAGGGTACTCCATCCAATCTTAAAACCCCAGAAGGAATAATATCCCAAATTCTTTACGGGGTCAACCGTTAGAGAACTGTTCCAATTGAACTCAAATTATCCCTCAATTCTTTATAAACTACACAGTTCCAGGGTAACATATACACCTAAATCACCCTTAAGCCCCAATTCGTCCACCCAATTTCCCAATCCACTTCAAACAGATAGAAGCCCTGAGATAGACACAAGAACGGGGATTATGCATGAATTTATAATTCGTATTATCCATAAATAGACAAAAAAAATTATATCGGAACTGACCTCAGAGTTTCAGAAAATTTCCCGGCAAATAGATACAACGTTTTAAGTTTACAGAAAAAACCCAGAAACGTTAAACTCCAGGAAAAATCCAAGAATTCACCAATCAAACAGCGAATCGAATTCAAAATGAACCTCGCACCAAAACCCAACTCAGATTCATTATGAATAGAAATTAATACGAAAGGGGGAAAAAACTAAACCCTAGAGGTAGAAAATTTTGACAGCCGAAATTTCCAGACGCCCACTTGAATTGATGAGCTTATATGTGTTTTTGTGTTGACAAAAGCTATGCTACGTACATTGTGCGTGCGTGCTGGCGTGTATGATTAGGAAGAATCTTGGACTAGCTAAACATCTGTGTGTGTGAATAAACAGTAACAGCGGTAAGAAAGTTAAAGAAACAGGCGGTTGTGGCAGGGGAAGTTTTGTTCTTTTCTCTCTCTAGTTGAAACCAGATGTCAGAGAGTTGACTGTAAAAACGTGGAAAGACCACTATACCCCTAGTGTTGCCCACCAGACTCCTAGAAGTAATATAGTGGTCACATCCCTGGTCGCTAGCCTTCTTCGTGGGTTTAGTTTGGTCCATAATTGGCTCGTTGAGTTAACTCGTAGACTCGCGAGTTAGCTTTATTATCCTTATTTTATTTTAATTCAATTACGAAAAATTTTCTTTTCTTTTCTATTTTTATTTATTTTTTTATATTTTTTAAATTTTGCTTGAAAAATCAAAGAACTTGCAAGCCAACTTAACTCGTCACTAAAAAAGCTCACGAGTGAAACTGAGCCTAGATAGCTCCCTTGGCTGAGTTGGACTCAATCTTTTGGCATCCATAAAACGAAAATAGACAGATGTATATGTAAACATAACATTATTTGCAAGGTCGGTCTTGTGATTGTCGAGGTCCGAAGTAAAGTTCAAAAATTAGGTCCCCCAAAATCAACGTAAATGCAAAATTCAATAGTGTATTATGCAATATATTGCTGATTTAAAACTTAACATTAAAACAACAAATATATATCTCAATCATCTCACAATTAATGAAAAAACCTATTTTACTTTTCCTTCTTTTGATATTAAAAAAATTAATAAAACTTTTGGGCCAATATAGGCCCCCTATGGTTTTGGGCCTGAGGCATAGACCTCATTTGTCTGGCCACAGCACCGGCCCTGATTATTTGTTAACTACTAAAGTATGCGTCGAGAAATTATAATTAATTATAACTAGACGACTCACAGGCACGCTAAACATTGATTATTGATATCCTACCCTACGTTTTCACTGCCATTTGAAATGGTAGTTTGGGGTGGTCGGTAGGGGATGACGGGACAAGTAGCACGAGGTAAAATATCTTGATAAGATGAATGAGATTGTCCGTTGGGTTACAAACCGAAAGGTTGAAGGCATAAGAACCAAAAATGCATTAGGTACTCAATTGTATAATTTCCAAAGGTTGGGGGTTTTGATGCAATTGTAACGTACAGGTATTCGATAAATTGCACGGACATCGTACAATTGACGTCTCCAAGCTATTTAAAACTGAGCATGTAAGTCCTCAATCTTCAGTTTTAACACTTAAATCTTTAACTTTTCAATTTTATTGCACGTGAGTATTTAATGGGTAGCTATACATGTGGACATTGAAATGTCACACGAATTCCACTTCGCTTACCTTAATAGTAGTACAATTGTTAAAAACTTGATTTATAACGAAAAATAAATAAAGAAAACAAAAATATATCAATTGAAACAAAACATCTTGAAATGATTTGGAATAGTTCACGTTAATGTTTTCAAAATAGATTGAGATGGTGTTTGATAGGGATTTTAAGCCAATTAAAATCAATTTTTTGACCGTTATTTCACTATTTCAGCCGTCATTTTTAAATCCTTCGCTCACAGATAGGACTCGCTTTTATCTTAACAGTTAAAAAATTAATCCTCAAAATCTCTACCAAACACCCTCTGAATTGGTTTGTTTGATCAAGAAACATAGAAATATGTTTGGAATATGATCTCGTTACGAATAGTGATGGCAACGGAGCGGGTGTCCCACCCTGCCTTGGGCAGGGCACAACTTGCCACGTTTATTTTTTTTATTTTACTATTATTTTATTATTTTTCCTTTTCAGGGGGTTAGGCATCCCTGCCACGCCTCGCACCCCGCCAAGAGCAGAGAGTTACACCAACCCCTCGAGACAGGACTAATTGTCATCCCTAGTTACGAATGAAAATAAAAAATTAAAAACCATTGAAATTACCATCGAACTCGTAGTTTGACCTCACCTATGGAACACTTTGAGATATTTTGCGATGCTTTAAAAAAAAAAAAAAAAAGGAATAGTTCATAAGTGGGTGAAAATATGGTATTTGAAATAAGTGGAATCATTAGATTCCAAATAAAGCCTCTTTGAAAATGTATATGGATTCCATGATGTATTCACGCCTGTCACCAACCCAAACAAAGTTGTCGATTATTGTCAAAAGAGTCAAATTTTATTTATTTTAAGCTTTTTGTGACGTCATGTGCATATAAAGTAAAAAATACATATATTTAAGTAATACAGCAACGACAACTTAGTTTTAAAAGAACATTTTTAAGGCTATTTAGACGTGCTTTGTTTCATTTGAGTTGAGATATGGTTCTTTTTTCTTTTTCTTTTTCTTTTTTTTTTCGCTCAATGGTCTCGCAAATAAAATATTGACAACTAATTGATTGAGTTCCAATTTTTTGAAAGAATGTATTTTGTAATAGTAATTTTTTAAAAATGTGTGGTTAAAACTAGAGAAAAAAATTAAGTTTACGTGTAAAATTATTTTATTGGGAGAATGTGTAATTGAAAATGGGTTTGGAGAAATGCATTTTCATATAATGGGGCTCAATCAGTGGATAGGTGAGTTCCTTTGTAAACATACAAGAAGTCATGCAACACACTACGAAACTGTTTAACAGAATGTTTGAAAAGTCAAAAGTTACTTTTAAATATATTTTAATTATTTGTTATAAACGTTTTGTCTCACTATAAGAGCTTTTAGAGAGATCGATCAAAAGTAATTTCCTCAAAAATAAAACAAAAGCTTTGGCAATAAAGTACTCTCAAAGTTGCTTCTTATTATTTGTTAATAAGGACTCACCTAATGAGACGTTAATGTTTCATTGGTGGGATGATCAAGTAAAAACAATAGATCTCAACTTGTTTTGTTTTGGAATACGAACATTGCAATTCAAGACAAGGGTGGACCCTTATGGGATCATGTGGGATCAAATGACCTCACAATTTTTTGGATTTTTTTTTCCGCCCTACTGAAAACATAATTTTATGCCAAGCTGGTGAGCCAACCCAATTAATTTCCCTAACCCAATGTCCAAAAAATCCAAAAAATTGTGCAAACACTGATTTCTTCCCAAAGTGCAAACACCGAACATGAACAGCAAACTATCAATTTCTCCTTTTTTTCATGATACGTTGTTCGAAAAATTTTTATTTTTCACCCTATAGTTCGAACTGTTTGGGTCTGCCCCTGATTCAAGACATGGTTGAAATTAACAAAAATAAACTTCAATAAAAAATAGTGAAAATGATAAAATAATCTTTTCAGTGGATATTTAAATTTACATATTTTTTTTGGCATCAAGAACAAAAATCACTCATCAAATATAAGATATTTTGTAAATGAACTCGTTTAGTTATATTAATTTTTTGGAACAAAACATGAATCGACGGTTCTAGAGGTTCGATTTCAGTTGAAATGTCCACCTCTAGTGTGCGTCCATGGTTCGATCCGTATATTTCAAGAACTAAAATCATCTATTAATCATTTAGTATTATGTAAATGAAATATTCAATTTCATGTAATATTTGAAATCAAATTAGAATCGATGACTTCGATTCAAGAGGTTCAATTCTGATTAAAATGTGCACCCCTATGTATAATAATTGGCTTCTGTGTAATTTTTAATGGTTGAAAAATAAATTTTAATGTATAAATCATCGTGTAAATTTTCTTTTTTCGCTTTCAAGCTTTATATTAAAATAATAAGTCAATAATCATAATGAATTCATATAAGTAAGAGACTGTAAAAATATTTTTGAAACCTACGTACGTAGCCAGAAAAGAAAATTGGAATCGATCTCAAATGGAAGTGCACCGAACCGTTTGGTTCACGCAAGTAGTTCCCCTTAAAAAAATTCACCTCTACTGCTAATAAATACAATTTCACTTCCACTTAGTTAATTGATATTATTTAAGTTATTGTTAATATTTTTCATATTTTTTAATAATAACATAATCACTGATTCAACGTTGATCACTTCCCAATTTCCGAGGTCACTGTACCAATAAATTGAAATGCACAAAAACTTTGGTAAGAGTTTATCAAAGCAACAGGTTTTACACAAACTTCTGCCACCGAAACAGGGCTGAAGACAAACCCAAAAACAGGTTGTTCAGGTGGCACCACCTCAGCCCTTGCCTTTAATTGCATTTGAATTTTGTAATTCAGATCAATGGCTGAGGTGATGCCATCTCAACCATCTGTTTTTGAATTTGTCCTTAACCCTGATCAAGTAGCATTAATGTTTGTTTAATGTCAAACTTGGAATTTTATTCAAATTAGTTACTATATTAAATTTAAATTTTCTTTTTTAACCAATAATGACCTGAAAAGGATAAAACATTAACGAGCGAATCGATAATATAAAATTTTAATTATTAAAGAAAACAAAGCATTTTAATTAACCTACAATTTTTTGTTGCTAACTATAGCATATTTTTAGAAAATATTTGCGAAGTATGAATGAAAGACTAAGAGCCTGTTTGGGCCCAATTTTTCAATCCAAAAAATTGATTTTTTGACCGTTATTTCACTATTCCAGCCGTCATATTTGACTTCTTCTCTCACAGGTGGACCCCACTTTTCTCCTAACGGTGAAAAAATCAATTCTCAAAATCACTCCCAAACATGCTCTAAATCAACTCATCTATATTACTCGAAATATTGGAAATCCAGTAGTCAAGAAGGGGTCTAGAAGTGTCTACTGATATCCTGTAAAATATATTATATTAGAATATCTTCTTGTCGTACCATATATATATTTGTAATTAAAATAAAGACAGAAGATTATATTGTAAATTAGAATGAAATCTTGATCACATGGAGTAAGAGTTGGAAATAGTGTTGAATCTCTGGCACCATCCCACAAAGTATATTCTTCCACATGGTGGCACACAACACAAGTAGGTGTAGCTAGTGCATCCCCCCAAACAAAGATTCCTCAAGCAAGCATGAATCTCATTTTAGGAAAAATAAAATAAGCATTAATCTCAATTGATCTTATGGGTGATAAATGAGTTGAGTTGCTCGTCGGTTCACAAGCTCGATTGCTCCCATTTGGTCCATGAGTGGCTCGAATTCATTTTATGACGGGCCATGAACCAAATCAAGCTCACTTTTTTCACAAGTTGATTTCAGATATCTAAAAATCGAATCGGCTCGACTCGACCAAGTCCCATCGCCAATTGAGCTTGATATGCTTCGATTTTTAATATTCTTTAATATAAAAAAATCATCACAAAGAAATTATATGTAATTAATATATGTTATCATTGTTATATTAGGACTATTTTTAACCACATTTGTTTAAATTGTTAATATGACGTAAGTGGTATACTCTTTTCTTTTTCTTTTTTTTTTATGAGTTGGCCAATAGATATATGAGTTATGAAAATAAATTGTCAAAGTCTCGACCGAAATATTATTACAGGCATACTTCGAACGAGTTATGTTAAGAATATTTGCATCTAGAATTGGTTAAATGGGATCGATTGTTACATTAACTCGAGGGTAAATATGTATTTTTGTTAGAAAAGTTATATATATTATTTATGTTATAGTAGTTCTAATAAACAATTATTTTATTTTAAATATTTTAAAAATTGCTTTCATGTTAGCTTGACTAAAAATCTAAAATGTTAAAATACTATCAATTATTGTGACTATCTACTCACAAGTCACAATCCATCAATTTTTAAGTGCTTCCCACTTTTTAGGAAGTGCAACATGTCGGAGAGACAACTTGCAAAAGATTGTAATAATCCTTTTTGAGTAAAATAATAGTCCTATTATTGTATGATTACATAAGGAGATTATATATATATA
>NC_036243.1:26647662-26652389 GCF_002742605.1 Olea europaea var. sylvestris | reverse complement strand
GATTTTAAGCCAATTAAAATCAATTTTTTGACCGTTATTTCACTATTTCAGCCGTCATTTTTAAATCCTTCGCTCACAGATAGGACTCGCTTTTATCTTAACAGTTAAAAAATTAATCCTCAAAATCTCTACCAAACACCCTCTGAATTGGTTTGTTTGATCAAGAAACATAGAAATATGTTTGGAATATGATCTCGTTACGAATAGTGATGGCAACGGAGCGGGTGTCCCACCCTGCCTTGGGCAGGGCACAACTTGCCACGTTTATTTTTTTTATTTTACTATTATTTTATTATTTTTCCTTTTCAGGGGGTTAGGCATCCCTGCCACGCCTCGCACCCCGCCAAGAGCAGAGAGTTACACCAACCCCTCGAGACAGGACTAATTGTCATCCCTAGTTACGAATGAAAATAAAAAATTAAAAACCATTGAAATTACCATCGAACTCGTAGTTTGACCTCACCTATGGAACACTTTGAGATATTTTGCGATGCTTTAAAAAAAAAAAAAAAAAAGGAATAGTTCATAAGTGGGTGAAAATATGGTATTTGAAATAAGTGGAATCATTAGATTCCAAATAAAGCCTCTTTGAAAATGGATATGGATTCCATGATGTATTCACGCCTCTCACCAACCCAAACAAAGTTGTCGATTATTGTCAAAAGAGTCAAATTTTATTTATTTTAAGCTTTTTGTGACGTCATGTGCATATAAAGCAAAAAAATACTTATATTTAAGTAATACAGCAACGACAACTTAGTTTTAAAAGAACATTTTTAAGGCTATTTAGACGTGCTTTGTTTCGTTTGAGTTGAGATATGGTTCTTTTTTCTTTTTCTTTTCTTTTTTTTTCGCTCAATGGTCTCGCTAATAAAATATTAACAACTTATTGATTGAGTTCCAGTTTTTTGAAAGAATGTATTTTGTAATAGTAATTTTTAAAAAATGTGTGATTAAAACTAAAAAAAATTTTAAGTTTACGTGTAAAATTATTTTACTGAGAGAATGTGTATTTGAAAATGGGTTTGGAGAAATGCATTTTCATATATAATGGGGCTCAAACAGTGGCCTGGTGAGTTCCTTTGTAAACATACAAGAAGTCATGCAACACACTACGAAACTGTTTAACAGAATGTTTGAAAAGTCAAAAGTTACTTTTAAATATATTTTAATTATTTGCTATAAATGTTTTGTCTCACTATAAGAGCTTTTAGAGAGATCGATCAAAAGTAATTTCCTCAAAAATAAAACAAAAGCTTTGGTAATAAAGTACTCTCAGAGTTTCTTATTATTTGTTAATAAGGACTCACCTAATGAGACGTTAATGTTTCGTTGGTGGGATGATCAAGTAAAAGCAATAGATCTCAACTTGTTTTGTTTTGGAATACGAACATTGCAATTCAAGACATGGTTGAAATTAACGAAATAAACTTCAATAAAAAATAGTGAAAATAATATTTTCAGTGGATATTTAAATTTACATTTTTTTTTTTGGTATTTTCTATATGTGTGTGTGTGTGTGTTTTTTTTTCTTTAGTCATATCTAATATTTGGTAAATTCAACAAATAGAAAAAATAGTAGGTTAATTTAAAGTCATTTCATGTGCTTGTCGACAAATAATATTTATGTTTAAAATACTTACATGCTTTTTTCTTTTTCTTTTTATGACGAGAGAACCGCAGCCGCTACCCTTCAGATGCGTATTGAGTAAACTCTCGACTTGACGCAATAACTTGCAAACCACGCCAACCAAGTAAATCGCACTAAACAAGCTCTGTGAGACATGCTCGACCGAGAAAGTATTGGTATGGAGAATCAAACTCGTGACCAAAGACGTCCATGCTCACTTACTTTACCAACTCAATCACCCCATGAGGGACTACTTATATGCTTGTTGTATATATGGTGACACATATAAGTTATAGTGATGCTCAGTTACTCAACAATTTGATGTATCTTGTTTAAGAATACATGTTTATCGTACTGTATTAATTCGTTATATTTTGTTTTAATGTAATATCTTGTAGATAGAATTAGCTTTGTTTTGTAATTAAAATAACAAAATTTTGCATTACTATGCATCAATTATTTTTATTTTTACCATGTCCGCCTCCATCGTTGCCAACTTCCTCTACTATCTTCTTGTAGATGCTGTTGATTAAAGGTAGGCATCAAGAACAAAAAATCACCCATTAAATGTAAGATATTTTGTAAATGAAATCGTTTATTTATATTAAATTTTTTGGAACAGAACACGAATCTATGGTTCGAGAGGTTCAATTTCAATTGAAATGTCCACCTCTAGTGTGCGTCCATGGTTTGATCCGTCTATTTCAAGAACTAAAATCATCTATTAATCGTTTATTATTTTGAAAATGAAATATTCAAGTCCATGTAATATTTGAAACCAAATCAGAATCGGCGATTTCGATTCGAGAGGTTCAATTCTGATTAAATTGTGCACCCCTATGTATAATCATTGACTTTTGTCTAATTTTTAATGGTTGAAAAATAAATTTTAATGTATAAATCATCGTGTAAATTTTCTTTTTTCGCTTTCAAGCTTTATATTAAAATAATAAGTCAATAATCATAATGAATTCATATAAGTAAGAGACTGTAAAAATATTTTTGAAACCTACGTACGTAGCCAGAAAAGAAAATTGGAATCGATCTCAAATGGAAGTGCACCGAACCGTTTGGTTCACGCAAGTAGTTCCCCTTAAAAAAATTCACCTCTTCTGCTAATAAATACAATTTCACTTCCACTTAGTTAGTTGATATTATTTAGGTTATTGTTAATATTTTTCATATTTTTTAATAATAACATAATCACTGATTCAACGTTGATCACTTTCCAATTTCCGAGGTCACTGTACCAATAAATTGAAATGCACAAAAACTTTGGTAAGAGTTTATCAAAACAATAGGTTTTACACGAAATTCTGCTACAGAAACAGGGTTGAAGACAAACCCAAAAACAGGCGGTTCAGGTGGCACCAACTCAGCCATTCAAATGCAATTAAAATCAAGGGTTGAGGTGGTGCCATCTCAGCCACCTGTTTTTGAATCCGTCCTTAGCCCTGGTCAAATAGCATTAATGTTTCTTTAATGTCAAACTTGGAATTTTATTCAAATTAGTAAATTTTGTGTTATTAACATATTTACTATGCTAAATTTAATTTTTCTTTTTTAACCAATAATGACCTGAAAAGGATAAAACATTAACGAGCGAATCGATAATATAAAATTTTAATTATTAAAGAGAACAAAGCATTTTAATTAACCTACAATTTTTTGTTGCTAACTATAGCATATTTTTAGAAAATATTTGCGAAGTATGAATGAAAGACTAAATCAACTCATCTATGTTACTCGAAATATTGGAAATCCGGTAGTCAAGAAGGGGTCTAGAAGTGTCTACTGATATCCTGTAAAATATATTATATTAGAATATCTTCTTGTCGTACCATATATATATTTGTAATTAAAATAAAGACAGAAGATTATATTGTAAATTAGAATGAAATCTTGATCACATGGAGTGAGTTGGAAATAGTGTTGAATCTCTGGCACCATCCTACAAAGTATATTCTTCCACATGGTGGCACACAACACAAGTAGGTGTAGCTAGTGCATCCCCCCAAACAAAGATTCCTCAAGCAAGCATGAATCTCATTTTAGGAAAAATAAAATAAGCATTAATCTCAATTGATCTTATGGGTGATAAATGAGTTGAGTTGCTCGTCAGCTCACAAGCTCGATTGCTCCCATTTGGTCCATGAGTGGCTCGAATTCATTTTATGACGGGCCATGAACCAAATCAAGCTCACTTTTTTCACAAGTTGATTTCAGATGTCTAAAAATCGAATTGGCTCGACTCGACCAAGTCCCATAGCTAGTTGAGCTTGATATGCTTCGATTTTTAATATTCTTTAATATAAAAAAATCATCACAAAGAAATTATATGTAATTAATATATGTTATCATTGTTATATTAGGACTATTTTTAACCACATTTGTTTAAATTGTTAATATGACGTAAATGGTATACTCTTTTTTTTTTTTTTTTATGAGTTGGCCAATAGATATATGAGTTATAAAAATAAATTGTTAAAGTCTCGACTGAAATATTATTACAGGCATACTTCGAACGAGTTATGTTAAGAATATTTGCATCTAGAATTGGCTGAATGGGATCGATTGTTAGATTAACTCGAGGGTAAATATGTATTTTTGTTAGAAAAGTTATATCTATTATTTATGTTATAGTAGTTCTAATAAACAATTAATTTATTTTAAATATTTAAAAAATTGCTTTCATGTTAGCTTGACTAAAAATCTAAAATGTTAAAATACTATCAATTATTGTGACTATCTACTCACAAGTCACAATCCATCAATTTTTAAGTGCTTCCCACTTTTTAGGAAGTGCAACATGTCGGAGAGACAACTTGCAAAAGATTGTAATAATCCTTTTTGAGTAAAATAATAGTCCTATTATTGTATGATTACATAAGGAGATTATATATATATATAGTAAATTCGAAATTATTCAATATGACATGGGATAATTTAGAGATTGTCGACCCAAGTTGTTTTCATCAATATTAACAAATCAATTACGGCTAGAAGTAGAGGGACAAGTGATTAGAGATGGCAATTTATCCCGTCCCGACGGAGCCCGCCCGACGGGTTAATGGGGCGGGGCATAATTCCCAGCCCC